>NC_068992.1:35876194-35883530 GCF_001194135.2 Octopus bimaculoides | reverse complement strand
ATGCTCTTACATGCACACACGTATACGCACGCAAACACACACACACACACACACGCAAACACACACACACACACACACACATGCACGCACGCACGCACGCATGCACTCACTCACTCACACACATACACGTACGCGCTAAGTTTCATTCTGGAATCAAAACGTTTTTCGGTCATGTTGCTAAAGGTTTTTGACGCTCCTCTCTACATCAAAGGATTTGTGTTTAAGTTTGAAATTCTCGCACGCTTGTGTGTGTGTGTGTGTGTTGCGAGTGTTGCGTGTATGCATAGACATTACTATGCATGCAAGTAGACAAATTGTCACATTTTCATATATGCATACAATAACAGAGGAATTTATATGTATGTACACAGATGCATCTATTTAAATAACCAAACTTCAAAATATAATCGCCGTGTTTCATGATTTTCTCGCTTCCGTTTCAGGATGGTGGCAAACTGATCAGAGAAAGTCTTGAGGTAAACACAACAGTCACACACTTGGATCTTAGACTAACAAACTGTGGTCAAGAAGCGGAATTTCGGATCAATCAAATTTTGGATCAGAACCAGGAAGCGAATCGAGAAAGATTATTAGAAGAAATGCGCCATTAAATCCGACACTTCTATTGGGTTTCTTTTATATTTAATGAAAGCTCTGAGTTATTTTCTTTTTATTCACTGTTATTTAATCCTGAATCTTTTGCTTTGTCGAGCAACATCGGCGAACCGAATTCACAACTCATTTTCTATTGGAAATTATGATTCATGAATAAATGCTTTGCATTTATTCTGAGAGAAAGGCATGCATATTACAAATGTCACTACTCATATTAAAAAGTAAAGCAAATTCTTCAAACTGTCCTGAGATAAATGAATATTTTCTGCTTTTGTCATTGTGAAAATGACACGTTGTTACTGAGATGCCTTTCCCAAGAGAAATATTAACTTATGTAAATGAAGTAAAATGCAAAGTATTTCAGCTGGTAGTAGAAATTTTCCCGAAGTAAACTAGCAGAGTACATATTAACATGGTTAGAACTCGCTGGACGCTGAATAATATTTGGTTCTTTTGTGGCTCAGTTCACAGAATAGTCCGGTATTTTAAGGAAAGGAAAATCAGTGTGTTTTCATGCCTTTCGTAAGCTTATTAATAAGTGTAGGTGAAATAGTTGCAAACTGCATTTTGTTTTTGTTTATCGTATCGCGCATCGAGAGCTAAAAACTCTTGTCAGTTCATTGTAATAATTTTTATGTACCGGAATCCTAATTTTTTGAAGTATTGGAATAAGTGATTCACAGAAATTAATGTAACACTCTGTATGCTTTGAGTTCAAACCAGGCTGATGCCGACTATAGGTTTTATCTAACTGGGGACGATAGAATAAGTATCACTCAGGTAGTGTGTTCGGTTAAGTCGTTTATATTTTTTGTTTCACCAAAACCATCAGGGCAATCTATAAATTTAATTAAAATTGAGGGTTTATGACATTGTTTCTGATTTATACTTTACAGTATCTGTAAGTTTCAAGCTTATAGTGACAGTACATTTCAGGTGAGGTGAGTACCTTAAATTATCAATTAGTTTCATGTTAGGTGAGTACTTGACAGTGTCAATAAATTCCGTAGTTCGTCTGTGGTAAAGAGTACCAATATGCTTTAGAATCGGTATCTAACATACAGTACCAGTATATCTCCCATTTTGTCACAATCTTGGAGTGTCAGTAAGTTCTAGGCCCCAGGCCTCGTTATTACATAAGGTCGGTACATCAGTACATAAAATATAGTACCATGTACTGATGGAAACTGAAACGTTAAATCAGTACTTTACATTCAGAATGTTTCAGATTCTTTTAGTATTAAAAAGCTTCCGCAATTTTCAGGTTCCGAGTCAAAAGTTTCGAAGTTCGTCATATCACATTGTATCAGTAAGCTTTAGGATCGGTAAATATCTGATAATACTTGAAAGTTTTAATACTTTACAATACTGGTCAGGAAAAGTTAGTGTCAGAAAAACCTCATGTTCTGCCAATAGTCTATTAAAGGTGAGTGAGTAGATATCAGTGTCAGATTTAGGTTTAGTCAGTACTTGACGTTGTAGTTTTCACGTCTTGTTACAAGACATGCCTCATAAGTTTAAGTTCCAACATTTGGTTACAATGTCATTTAGTTTCAGGTTAAGTGAACCTCTCAGAGTGTCAAAGTTTTAGGTTCTATCATTTATATATAGTGTTAGTAATTTTAAAGTTAGGTGTGTACTTTACAACGTCAGCAAGTTTCATAATAAATTAAGAATATACCTTAGCGTTGGCAAGATTCAGTTCTCGACAGCATCATAGAACGTCAACCTGTTTAGTTTTCTGGCTGTACGGCTCATATTCCCTCAATATTTTAGATTGTCACCACGTGAAAATGGTCACTTAACATATTTCTAAGTTTGTACCTTTCGTATTCCGTCAGTACTTAACAGTATTTGTTTGTGCTCAACAATTTTAGTTTAAGTGTCTCCATTTGAGTGTCAGTAAGTTTCAGGTTCGTCAGAATCTTATATTTCTTTCTTTCACGTAGACATGTGTCACAACCCTATTAACTTCTAATTAATTGCGTAGTAATTTCATAGCAAATTATATTGTAACTTGTGAAGTTCATTTCTGTCTCGTTATTGTACAACTCTCAAATACATATGAATCAACAAAGCATTTCTTGCTCTCAAGTTTGTCTTTTCTTCCTTTCTTTTTTCTTTCTTTCTTTCTTTCTTTCTTTCTTTCTTTCTTTCTTTCTCCATATATATATATATATATATATATATATATATATATATATATATATATATATATATATATATATATACACATACATACCTCCATGCACATAGTCTTGTATTTTTATGTACACACACACACACACACACACACACACACACACACACACGGCTGTGCATGCAAGCGTGTGAGGGTAGATGTTGGGTGCGTTTGAAAAATCACGTCAACAACATCCTAAACTCTATTGAAATGAAAACAAAACTAAAATCAATCAATAAAGAAAGCTAAGCAAGAAAACCGATATAAAGCAAAAGAAATGTTGGAGGAAAGCGTGACTTAATGTTTCTGAAAAAGAAAATGTATGAATAAATGATAGAATATGTTTATAAAAAATGTAAACTATTAAATAATCGTGACTTTGTTGACATTATAATGATACTAACTTTGAATTTATAAAAGGTGGGACGAAGAAAAATTTGGAGGGAAGAAAATAAATGAATTTACCACTCCCTTGATTCCAAAAACGTTGGTAAAAACCACTTGATTCTATTAGTAAGTGTGAGGCATTTGCTAATTAACCTGGTGATTATTTGTTCGCAGGTGCAAAGGGCTGGATGAACTGGGTTTCAGAATTCATGAGTTCGCATTTTGTGACCGGCGTCATCGACAAAATTAAAAAATTACTCGTACCTCATACCCAGTACTGTGCTCTTACTATATTGCAGATTGTTTTAACGCGTTGTCGATGCTTAACTTTTAAAAGTGGTGTATCTCACTTTTAAAACATTTAAAAGTGGTTTATCTCACTTCTGTAGATGGTAATGAGAGTTTATGGGGGTGAGGAAAGAGTATAGACTAGCAGTGCATTGTTAGGCTGCAGTAACCTACCCCAGCCGGAGGCCTAGACCAATTGTTTGCAACAGAGCGATTAGTTTAAAAGTGCCAATGCGCTCCGTTAGCTTTTAATATTCAGTTATTTTCTTTAATCTATCCAAGAGCTCCTCCTTAGCTATCACACAGGGCTTTCTTGTGACAATATATATACAAAAGTGTGTAGAAGACTCAACTTCAATTAGGTTTATTACATGTGGGACTTTTTATCTGTAGGTAGCAATGAAGGCATTTTCAGGTAGATAAAAATAGCATCTTACCGAGCCATGAGTTTCTTAAATAGTATCATTGAATACACTCGATACTCAACGACCCGGTTCACCTATTTGTAAATATGTGTCATGCATAGATATAGCTCATCAATGTAACCAGCAGCAACGAAATGTGCTCCGTTAGCTTTTAGTATTCAGTTTTTTTTCTTTAATTTCTGTCTGTGATTGATTGATGTACCTATTCCAAATCTTATTCAGCTGAAGCTGGGATTTCACCCTATCGCTGCTCTAAGCTATCCATTTCCACAATATTCTTTCAGGTAACTAGTAAACAACTACTGGTTTTTGAAACAAAAATACTGCTTCTTTTAGATTTTGTTGCTAACGACAAAGCAGCACGTAGAATTGTATCTCGACTGCAATTGGCACGAAGAGTCAGTTTGTGTCGCTGTTTGACCCCTTGTTAACTCTGATAGAACAGAAAAGACCCTGCAGCCTTGATCATCTCATCTTTTCGTATATCTATGACTAAATTGCTTAATATGTCTTTCCTGATAATAAGATGCGATTCGAAGGAACTTGGCTGCGATTTCTACTAGATTAATTGATTTGTTAGAGACTCTCTCATTGACTCTATCAGTAGTCAGTTATTGATCATTGTGGCCAGTTACTGATCATTAGTGAACACTACTATTACAATTATTGCCAGCATGGCTTTAGCACTACTAGGTTCCTTTACATGCAGATGGCTATTCTGTTTGTGCGTCAATTTTTTTTTAATATGTAGTAATCCCTCACTATATCACTGTTCACCTATCGCGGCTTATTCTTTAAGCTTACGTCTAATCTACTGTGGTGTTGTCTTGTATTTATAATTAAATTAACATATACTAATTATAAAGATAATAAAAAAATATACAGTACAATACTGTTTCTACTTCGCGGATTTTCACCTATCGCGGGTGGTTTTGGAACATAATACCCGCGATAGTCTAGGGATTACTGTATACTTACTCTCGTGACTGCACTTTGGCACAATTTCTTAAAGCGTAAGAAATCATGTCTTGAAGTATTTGTTTCGGCTCCTCACGCTTGAAGTTCAAATCCTACAGTGGTCAACTTTATTTTCATTACTTTCAGTGTCAATGAAATAAAGTACTGATCCTTGGTTACGGAATTTAAGTGCCGAGGAAGTCCCTTAATGTGTTTCTTATGGCTCTTTGGGTTCTGAGTTCTTGAGTGGTAGACTTAATTCACTGTTTAGTTTAACACTATCCCATGGATGTCTTCTGGTAAGCTTTCGAACGAGGTCTTGAGTTTGAGATAACTTTTCTCCTTTCATTCCGTCAACCACGAAGGCTATGAGAAAATACGTCATAAGCTCTGTCTTTCTCTTCTTTATTAAAGGGTAGAAAATATTAGCAGTTCGCATGCAATGTTCTGTTTTGATCTGTTCATACAATTTCAACTACGGATTAATTTATTGTGCGTTTTACTGATTCCTTCCTCTTTCAGATTTCTGATAGGCATAGTTTGGTTGAATTTTCTTTTCGTTTCTGGATCAGAAAAGGGTTATCTAGAAAATTGTTAATACTTGGTCCTAAGTAAGGCGACGAGATGGTAGAACCATTAGACGCCGGGCGAAATGCTTAGCAGCATTTCATCCATCTTTATGTTCTGAATTCACATTCTGCCGATCTCCATTTTGCCTTTCATCCTTTCAGGGTCGATAAAATAGGAACCAGTTGTACACTGGGGTCGATGTAATCGGCTGTCCTCGCTCCCACCAAATTTCAGGCATTGTGTCTATTGTAAAAATAATTATTTATTCCTAAGTCAGCCGTTACTGAGTTGTACTCAAATGGCTCAGTTAGGACTAAATAATTCTATAGCAAAAAGTATTTCAGGCATTATACAAAGCAATTTCTTCTTCCCATTTTTGAGACAGCCAGGTGGGATTCAATCAGGTCGAACAATCCCATTGAGACACAATCATTGTCTCGAGCTGGAAGATGAGTGCTCTGAGTATGCCTGCTCTTAACATATTTTCTGTGAATCAGCTTTATTTTCTTATCATATGATATCAGGTTCATATTCCTGTTTGAGTTCGTACTCTTTATACTTAGTTCATACTTTGGCACTTGCTCTTGTGTAGACAAGATGTGAATTTCCTATAATTCGAATTAGATGGTACTTTGGCTTGTTTCTAAGTATTTCAGACCAAAATGTTTGTGGTGCTTCAGTACCATTCACTTTTTTTATTCTGTTTTTTGTTGAACAGCTTGTGTTTGCTGATGATTGTGCTACCAAACCCTGACAAAGCAGATATATAATCGAAGGAATTTTAGTCGCGAGTCTCTTACTTGGTGTAGCTAAGGCTCCATTATTTAATGGAGCCTTGTTACTATTTGTTTTATATTATAATTCGTGGACAAAAGCGTTGTTGGTTACAATTTTTCAACTGATTTGTCACTGATTATCTGTATTTCTGACAACGTAAGTGACAAAACAATTGTATAACTCGATGCAAGACAATTGTTATGGGAATTATTTCGTAGAGCACTGATTTTAAAGTTTTCTTCCTAGTGTTGTCCTTTGCGGACTCCCCGCCCCATTTGATTGAAGTGCTCATTTTAATCAACAATTAAAGAAAAATTGAATGTTAAAAGCAGAGTCGTATTTTATGTATATGAACATGGCTGATAGTTATTTTTCGAAGTCTGTTTATTTCGAGGAAAGTGAATGACCTTGCATAAGATTACTGTACACACACACACACACACACACACACTCACACACATATATATATATCGATATTTAGAGAGACAGAAAGTGGGAAGACACTAAAGTAGTAAGAAAAGTGAGAAAGAATAGACGAAACAAGCAAAGGTAAAGCGATAGAATATAAGTAAAGATATACGGTACACACACACAAAGGCGCGCGCGCGCACACACAGAGACCCACACACACACACACACGTGCACGCACATGCACACGCACGCACATGCACACGCATACATTTAAATTTACTGCGAAGTTCTAAAATTTTTTTAAGGAAAGAAGTCTCAAAAATGTAACTTAAAGATAAAATAAATTTAGGTAATCCCAGTTTTCGTATTGTGTGTAAGCGCTTTCGTTGATCACAGTCGACTGTGTAAACATTTTGTTTCATGAACATATATATTACCCCAACATAAAATTTCTATGTACTTTTCCGCCCACCAAATCCTCTCATAAGGCTTTGGTTAGCTCTAGGCTATAGCAGAAGACACTTGCCCAAGATGCTGATCAATGCGATTGAACCCACAGCCTCGCCTGCACCTATACACATACATACATACATACATACATACATACATATATATATATATATATATATATATATATATATATATATACCATATTTTACATATTTATTATATCATACCTTGATACTGTGTGGACTAAGATCCCGTGGTATTTATAGAGTATTAA
>NC_068992.1:35871772-35874272 GCF_001194135.2 Octopus bimaculoides | reverse complement strand
GTGTGTGTGTATGTATGTACGTATGTATGTATGAATTCTTGATATTCATATGTTTGTGTGTACATGTTTGAGTACTTGTATCTAATTTATCTCCCTTTGACCGGGCATATTTTTAACTTGGGACTGTGTTATGTGCAACATTTTGGAAAAGGGCTTGTAGCCCCCTTAGGAAGGCACCTAGAGGCTCGGGACAACTTCCATGCTCTTCCTCATAAAATTTTACCCAAGAATTAACTTTTAGTTTATATCTATTGGGTTGGGAGATAATCCATGAGCGTTGTTTTCAAATTTATTAAAAAAAAAAAAAACTACAACGAATCAATCAATTAATTCCCGTTGTTGTTTACGATTTCCTATCATCGTTCAATAAGTTTTTCGATGTCTCGAGTTTTACTCAAAGAATTCAATCTTGACTCAAAGAATTCGTCTTGACTCAAAGAATTCGTCCAACCAAGCCATCAATTCCACGTCATTATTGAACGATACACTGTGCAAAGCGTTCGAAAGCGGTCCAAAGTGATGAAAATCTGACGGCGCCAAGTCTGGAGAGTTTGGAGGATGAGGCAACTCTTCCCATTCGAGTTCTTAAATCGCGGCTTTGGTTCATATTAGTGATATGATGACGGGCGTTGTATTGTAGAAGAACGCCATTTCGCCTATTTGTTTTTTTTTGCTGAATTGAGTCGGTGCAGTTGTTGAACATAAAGCTCAAGCAGTTCGTAATGGATTATGCCTTCTCAGTTTCACCATACATACAACATGGTCTTTCTTCCAATAAATCGACAGACAGACACATACACAGACGTTCGTCTTTATTATATAGATATATACAAGTATAATATGTATGTGTGTGTATAGATATTTATTTCCACAATAGCTCCCACTCCAAACCAAGCAGAATCGTCCAAACACAACTTTCTATCAACCCACACCGTATAAACATACTTTACCACAGCTCTTCTTTTCCACTTTTTATGCATCTACTTCTCAGACCTTCATGCTCAAGCGTAATTTTACATAGCTACACCTACTTCACCTAATTTTACATAGCTTCACCAGAAAACAACTTCCGAAAGCTAAAAGTGATCTAAGTGTAGTATAGTCCCACGATGGCTTGCAAGTCAAAACTTCAAAGTTACAGTTACCATTCTCGTAAAAGTTTAATAAATTTGTACTCTACTAAAACTATTGAGTAATTCATCAGTTTAATGCTATATTGTTTTTATATATATCGTAACACAAACACACATACATATGTATGTGAGAACAGGACAGAACTTTTCTGACTTCAGTTTTCTTATCAAGAACTATAAGACAGACATTTTTGGTAATCCTTCAATTACATTAAATCGTGCTTCCAAGTCTAACTTGCATAGGGTTAGTCAAAGATATATGCTAAAGTAAAACCTATGGTTAAAGAGTTAAGACGTGTCTTAGGGACAATTCTAGAGATGTAATCCACTGGCCTGTAAAGGTAGAAATGAAGTAATATTTTCATTCCTTATGTATGGTTTTAACAATTATGACCTCTACTTTCCATACACTCATCTACAGGGCTCCTATCTTTTGCAGAAAGACATCTTCTTTAACTTTAACAGAAATAGATATTATTTTAGCAGTGAGGAACACGATTGGTATCATTCGATGAAAATGATTAGACTAAAAAACCTAGACATTCAACATAAATATGTGCTCATTTGACTCTCCAAACATTAATGGTAATCAATATCGTGATGATTCTTTCTTCATTGCCATTAATTATTCTCTATCCCAATTGGAAAGACTTCGGAAATTACAACATAATTTTTAAAAATATAATTTATCCATTATGATTGAGAAAGGCATTAAAATTGTAAGTTTTCTAAATTTTAATTTAAATTCTTGTCTTTATTATCCATATCATACATCCAATAAAGCACTTCTCTATATACACGAAAATATAAATCCAGTACTCCTAGATCCATTATGGTAGTTTATTATGAAATATTTCAGTTAGAACAATCCTCCGTGACAATTAGTTATTCTGAAAGATCTGCCGTTAAAGAAAGAGTAGGATAAAGGAAAAGAATAAAGATCCTTCCAAAGTCATATAGACTTACTGGACCGAATTCTCGGTTTCCATGGTTCATATATTCTCCCTGGACAGGAGGCCGGCCCGTCGCAGGATTGCTCATTTTTGCCAGCTGAGTAGACTGGAGCAACGCGAAATGAAGTGTTTTGCTTAAGAGCACAACGCGCCACGCGGTCCAGGAATCGAAACTACAATCTTACGACCATGAGTCCAACACCCTAACCACAAAGCAACGCGCGTCCACAAAGAGTGAGTAGGCTTAAGAGGAAATGTAATGTAAACTAATACACGCATACAAACCCAGACACATACCTGTATACATATATGTATACATACGCATATATATACCCCTACACCCCCACACATGTCACCCCCCTCCCCCCAACGCGCACAATACACGCACGCACGCACGCACACACGCGCGCGCAC
>NC_068992.1:35868916-35871187 GCF_001194135.2 Octopus bimaculoides | reverse complement strand
ATATATATATATATATATATATATATATGTATACATACACACACACTCACACACACACACACACACACACACACACACACATATATATACATATAAATTTGACATGGGCGATTCTTTCTTATCTTGGAATTCACAGTCAAACAGCTCGGTGGAATTGCGCGAAAAATTACACAGATGTGCAGATTGATTCGGTGGTGATGCTGGGCTTTGTATTTTTTCATAGCCCCCATGGTTACCTAGATAATCTACTATAACAATACTCTTGTGTTTATGAATGAGAAAGGAAGGGGTGATAGATGAATAAGGAAGGAAGGGGTGATGTCATACTCGGTAGTATTTTTTGTTTTATTTTTTATGTTTGTTTCTGTTGCTTTGCATCTTTGTTCGCTTAGTATTTGGGTTCATTTTTTGATTTGATTGCATCCTGGTTGTTTTTTTTGTTGGTCAGTTATTTTTAGCGTTTTGACAAAAAAGTCATTCTAAAATTGCCTTTAACGTAAGCGTGCCCAAACAAGTCGAATGCTTACACAGAGCAGGTTTTACAGCCACATCATCCAAACCAACCGGGTGAAACCGGGGTTAGCTGCTAGTATATATATATATATATATATATATATATATGATATATGTATGTATGTTTGTATGTATGTATGTACGTACATATATACACACACATACATATATGCATACATATGTATATATATATGTATGTGTGTACGTGTGTGCGTATATATATAACATCCCATACAGTTTGGTAAGGCGTATGTGTACTATAGTTATTGACCCCGAAATACGTAAAATCCGACTTGATGAACTCAAGTGCTTCCTAACAAAACAGAAATACCCTTTAGAATTAATAAAAGCTGGAATTAAAAAGGCAATGAGACTAAACATCACACAACCATGTACACAAAAGAAAAAACTAATGAACAGACGATTTCATTTAACAATACGCACGATCCTGGGGGTAATTAACATTTTCACCCCATAAAATCAAACCTACGAATACTTTTACAAAGCCCCAAAATGAAAAATCTGATAGATGAAAACCTCTTACGAAACAGTAGACGCCAGCCAAAGAATCTCAAAAAACACCTCACAAGGACAAAATTCACACCAGAGAATGAATCGGAATTCTTCGTAAAAGAATGTGGGATAGCATATGTGGAACATGCAACAACAACAGCTTCAAATATTTAGAAAGTAGTTCCCACTAAATTCAAGAGCAGATTCTCTTTCAAAGTAAATGCAGATACGAACTGCAAAACACGGAAGATCATATTCTTCATTACTTGCCCCAGCTGCAAGGAAAATTATATTGGCGAAACAAAAAATTTGCTTTGCTAACATGTAAGAATCCACAGGCAACACATCCGACAAGCGAAACTACTCAAGATTCTGCTGAACAAGCATCTAGAAATATGCGATGAAGGAAAATTCAAAATCTTGCCCTTTTACAGATGTCCAAGAGATGACCCAAAGTTCCGAAAAGCAATGGAGCTGCACTTCAAAAAATTGTCTCCAAAATTAAATGCTTGAAAGAGAAGCAGAGGAACTGTATCTTGTCAAAAATATTGGAAAGAGAAACAGAGACAATATGCATGTGCACCCCTTCGAATGAAACAAATTATGAATACCGCATGGTTAGCTCACACAGACATTGTGCCCAGCTAATATGACAGGAAAAATGTAATGCAAATGAATGCTCCAGTGAATGCTGTATTGCTGTCTAACAATATTCACATACCATGTAAGATGACATCAATGTACGCTAGATGGTTTTGTTGTCTATCAAGAGAGCTTCTTCATGGTCATTTCATTTTTTTTTTATTAGTAGTAATGATGATGGATGAAGAAGAAACATCAATATTACACTGTTCTTGTTATTTTGAATGTAGTTCCAATGTTAATAACGAAATTTTTTCTTCTTTCTCTTTTGTCTCCAAAGCAAACAATACAATTGAAAAGAAACCTCTCTCCCTCTCTTTGCTTTTCTTTCCTTTCTCTAAAAGAAAACAAAAACATTTTCTCCTCTTCTAAACAAAGAAAAGAAACATCCATAAAAGAACAAGCAAAAAACAAAGCAAAAAAAAAAGTCACATAAAAGAAGAAGGAAACGCTTTGTTTTTATCGGTTTTATCATTTTGATTTTAATTCTTATCTTCAAGAGTTCGCTTATACGAATGAAAGCGCTAATAATAAAGAATTATCCAACATTCTGACTGCCTCCTTTTTTCTCGATACATGTATGCATGTATGCGTGTGTGTATA
>NC_068992.1:35864905-35865839 GCF_001194135.2 Octopus bimaculoides | reverse complement strand
ATATATATATATATATATATATGCCCACTGATGTGATCCAAAGATTCTCAGAAAGAAGACACTTAGTGGTACTGAAACGATTCAAACCCCGATGGCCTTACAGGGGAGCGAATCAGCAAGGTAAGGAATGGCTGTAAGAGCGATCAAGGTGAGCGGATACAGAGGCAACTATGCGGATAAACAAGTTAAATGCGTTAAACATATTCAATATATTAAATGTATTAAATATAACTGTTTGGGTTTGTAATACAAATTATACATATATGTATACACGCAAAACGAGACAAAGCAAAAGGAAACTTTCAGATGGTAAATTTTTAAATATATATGTATAGATATTTATATTAATAGATCCAACCTACACTAAGTACAAACCACATCTACCAACATTATTATGGATCCCTGAGTCCTCAGTAACAGTTGTTGGATTTGTAATACCGTTCTCCCACCCCTTTAGTTTTCTCCGTTGTTGGTACTCTAAGTTGGATTTATTAATATAAATACCTATATATTTATACTTAAATATTCATCGTCTGAAAGTCTCCACCTTTTGCTTTCTCTCGTTTTGCGTGTATACATGTAGACATATTCTGTATTTCATACCCAAACTATTATATGTAATGTATTTAATATATCAAATTTGTTTATCCGCATAACCCCCCTCTCTCTCTCTCTATATATATATATTTATGTATATATTAATATTATCTTGGTTGAAATACTTCGATAATGCAAATATGTTAATAGTTACCAGGGTAGCAAAAAGCACACAAAAACTAGGATATCATACCAGGTTAAGGGGTAGATATTCCATGTTAAAGTGATGTATTTTGAGTTGATATAAAGAATAATAATAAATGGAGCAAAACGCATATAATCAAAGGAACTTATTGATTATATGCGTTTTGCTCCATTTATTATTATTCTTTATATA
>NC_068992.1:35859139-35862307 GCF_001194135.2 Octopus bimaculoides | reverse complement strand
GGTTGTCATTGTGGAAACACTTGTGGATGGTCATCATGCAATGTCTCTCTGCATTGTTTGACTACTTTAGTTTGTTGTTGTTGTTGCTGTTGCTGTTGCTGTTGCTGTTGCTGTTGCTGTTGTTGTTGTTGTTGTTGTTGTTGTTCTTCTTCTTCTTCTTCTTCTTCTTCTTCTTCTTCTTCTTCTTCTTCTTCTTCTTCTTCTTCACTAATTGCTGACAAAGACCAGCTTGGATCATACTGTTTACATTATGCATGCATAAGTGTGTGCATGTGTATGTGTGTGTGGGTGTTTGTGAGTGTATATCGATGTATATACCAATATCTGGTTAAAAAAATAAGGAGTGCGTAGCATAACATAAATAATATTTTAAAGATTTAACGAAAACGCAGCAAACAGAAAATTTAACAGAAACAGAAAATTTAACAGAAACAGAAAATTTAACAAAAACAGAAAATTCGTAGATATTTCCTCATTCGTCAACGTCCAAAAAATCCTTATAATTTCGCGACTTCGTTGATATCGTTTACTTTCGGTCGCTAGTAAAAAGTCACTGGGAATAATACAGGACAATGACGAAAACAAACTCGTCAAAATAAAATAATTACAATAATTATACATATGCAAAAAAAAAAAAACCCAACAAAAAAGAAGCCGTGCGGCTGACAGATGAATATGGGGGTAAAGCAAAGGAAAATGAAAATGTCCAGTAGGACTAGAGACGTGAGAGGGGCAGATAGAAAGTCAGAGCGAAGGAAGAAGCAAATAAACCGTGTATGAAAAAAGTGTAGGAGCACAAAGAAGCGTGACCGACCTGGTCAATGGCAAAGCGAAAAAAGGATGAGAGAGGTTTAGATGGTCACGGATCACGTGGTAGTGGGAGAAGAGAGAAAGAGGGACAAGTGGGGTTCGGAACAATGTCGAATATACAATAAATTGCAATAACAGCTAATAAAATTAAATAATAACAATTCCTCAAAAAGTGGAGACAACCGAGGAACCCCACACATCCTGGTTACTCCGACCGCCTGGTGCACCACAACAGGCGCCTCTCTCCTCAATTCTTCCAGTTTACAAGCGAATGTTTAGAGTTGGCCCATTCACACGGACCATCCTCGCCACATTCACCCACATTTCAACATAATTACTGGCGGGGTGGGGTGGGACAGAATTTCCCTCTTCACCTTCACTTTCTTTTTCAAGTGAACTTGAAAAAGTCGATGAGGGCTTGGTCGAAGAGGAAATTATCTGTCTTCAGTCCTTACAATCTCGTCTACCACACAAACTCTACCATAGCCACCAGTCAGAGGAAAACAGCTTTTTCTTCCCGTCCAAAAGAAAGTGGAACAATCTTCACAATGGACTCGGCTGATAACGTCTCAACAGCTGTTCGACGAATCTCCCCAAGTCAGTAATTTCCGGACACTGGACGAGTGTATGCAGGACGGTTTCGTCGCCTAGTGCACACCTGGGACAGGTCCGTCTTACAGTAGTATTCCCGTGTCTGTAGAGCTTGTCTCGAAACGACAGAGCGCCCCAGAAAATACCAGTTAATTGATTCTTCCCGACGTCCAGAGTTACCCCGTCATTGCTCTTGCCCGCCCCTAATTCGCTATTGAACTCCACAGAGGAACTTCCACCGACTGTGTTACCGGACTGGCAGAAAGCTGTGAGCGCTTGTCGACACTCCAGTTGCCAAGCGCCCTTTCTTGGTCTTCGTTTGATCCAGGAGTGTAGCTCCAGCAATGAGACCGGCTGCAGAAAATCTTGTCTGACAAACGGTGATCACACCGCTCATCGTTAAGAAAATGGTGATGTCACAGCCTCAGCACGTGTCTACATGATCATTAGCCACGGCATGCCCAATCCTCCAATCAGCGGCTGTCGACAGCAGATGGATCATCTGACGAGTGGAACATGTTCCTTCCACAGAGATTAGAAAAGCAAACGCTCCTGTTTGATCAGCCACGAAGCAGAGCAAGGGACGAAAGTCATGTGGTAGTAGATGACGGAAGCGATGTACGCATTCGCCACCTCCACCCGACCCTTCAGGAACAGCTTCCTTTCTGCTCATTTCTGAGGGAGACTGGTCACCCTTCTCGTCACCTCCTCCCAGTTCTTGTCCACTTGCAAGCAGGACCAAACCAGAGCCCAGACAATTTTCCGGTCCTTCCGTTTAGCACCCTACTATGCTCTCGGTTGGCATGAACCTCTTTCTCCAGGTGCCAAGTTGCAGACCATCTGATTAATATTTGCTCCTGTCACCGCTTCCTACTCCCGATCACCCTAATTTCTGAGATGTTTGACACTATTACAGTGACATCATCCGCATAAGCTGACACGAACCTTCAGCATTCTAGATCATGCGGGATGTCCCTCGAAATATCTCACTTCCTTAGTAATGGCTCGAGAGCTAGAATACAAAAGAGGTGAGAGTGGGGATCCTTGACGAATCGAACGAACGATGCTAAGCGATTCCGATAGGTGGCCGTTTACTTTGACCACCAAAAAGAAGTCGCTGTACATTGCCGCAATCCAGTCATTGAAAACGGGATCGAAACTGGCCCACAGAATATCTTATCTAGATACGATCTGGAAGACCCGGTGCTGTTAGCCCATGTCCACATTGGCACATTCAGGAAATTCAGTTGGTATCTGTCAGAGGAATTATGGACCTAAAAGCGGCTGAGGAAGTTTGTGAGGCTTTCACACTCCCTCTCGGCTAAACACCACCCTATCCACTTACACTAAAGAGTGACGTCCCAAGAAATCTGGTTGCCTGCTTGAGTCGCAATTAAAAATCCTTCAGTCTCTGCTTTGAGTCCTGAGCTTCTCAGCCATTGCTGGGATTTTTCTCTGTATATTTCTTTCGCATTTAGTTTAGCCCAGTATTTACCATGTAGGGGCTTTTCTTGCCATCGTTTTATCATGGTCCGTTGTTGTTCTAGTCTTAGTTTGGATTTCATATGTTTTATAGCTTTTGTTTCTTCTTCTTCTTCTTCTTCTTCTTCTTCTTCTTCTTCTTCTTCTTCTTCTTCTTCTTCTTCTTCTTCTTCTTCTTCTTCTTCTTCTTCTTCGTATTTGTTAGGTAGATTGATTTCTTGTTTGTATTTGTCAGCTTCCTTAAATACTGAAAACAGTTTTTCGTTTTGCTCGTGTTTTGTGGCT
>NC_068992.1:35851336-35855922 GCF_001194135.2 Octopus bimaculoides | reverse complement strand
ATAAATTTCAATGAGTATTACTTACTCGGATATAGTCCAACCCTTTGTCAGCTATTTTTTGCACATGGTGTTTGGGTTTGGAGTTGGTCTGAATTTTGATGTAACACGTGTGTTTACGATCGCTGTTCGGGTAGTGGAGGTATCAAGTTAAAATACATCATTATATTTGGAAAAATAGAAATAAATTTCAATGAGTATTACTTACTCGGGTATAATCCAACCCTTTGTCAGCTATTTTTTGGCTCCATGCGATGTCTTTATTTCCGATGTTTTTGGATAAGTTTCGGAGCAGTGATTTATCGTACTCACATGTTAAACTTCCCCGGTGACTCTTAAACTTCCCCGGTGTCTCTTAAACTTCCCTGGTGTTGTTATTATTATTATTATTATTATTATTATTATTATTATCATTGTTCAGCATTTGGTAGTTTCTGGCAAATGTCTACTGCTTCACCTGTTACATTTCCGTGTTACTGAGGTGTGTCCAGCGTTGTGTGCTTCTTTTTTTTTGTTGGTGAAGTGCAAACTTTTTCCGGTATCATATTGCGTTAGTTTCTTTTGTTATGGGGGTCTGGTGTTTATTTTATGGATATTTATTATATAGAGTATGCTTTGTGTTTGTGGATTGTTTCGTTTTGGTTGTTTTATTGAATCGATAGTGTGAGCTGTTCCTATCAGGGTTGTTTTTTGGATAGTGTGTAGTGTTGAAGGTCCAGTTATAACTTCTACGTTTTTGTTCATTTTTTTTTTGTTATGCCTAGTGCTCCACAACATGAATACTTCAATTTCAATGTTTTTGTACTTTGACAATTTCACCACATCTTTTGGGGCAATATTTTTGTGAGAAGGGATTGCAATGCCTACCAGGAAGCAAGTGTCTTTTTTTTTTTCCAGTTCTTAATTATTCTGTCTGGTCAACTGGCTTTTATTTCTTTGTCAGTTTGGGCGACTAGCTTTTATTTATGTCAGTTGGCCAGATCATTGCCGCCTTGTCTTTGTCATGTACTTGTTTGGCACATGTTTATATCATTTATTATCAATTTTTATATTGTAGTTTTGGTATATTGTTCAGTGGATATAACTACTTACTCGGTCATGTCTGTATATATATTCAAATTTGGCAAAAACTGAACAGCCAGAAATGATATGGTCAAATGTCTAATTGTGCTGGTTGCATATTCTTCATCTGGTGTTAGAGCATGCTTTCATTATTTTGCTTTTATAGTTGTTTGTAGTCAGGCATTGGTCTTGTGCAGCGAGAATCAGTCCTTTCGATCCAGCTTTTAGTGCAGTGCCTTTGAGCCATTGTTAGTTTTTACTTTGGCTCACTTCACTGTCAAGCCTTGCAGGGTATTGGCCATGAAGTGATTTTTTCTCCATTTCT
This sequence comes from Octopus bimaculoides, assembly GCF_001194135.2. NCBI lineage: Eukaryota > Metazoa > Mollusca > Cephalopoda > Octopoda > Octopodidae > Octopus > Octopus bimaculoides. Next base: position 35,854,538 of record NC_068992.1, on the reverse strand, counting down.
CCTTTAGTCTGTTTTGTAGTTCTGTTTTCAAGTTGTTTTTTTTTGTTTCTTTGGCCATTTCTACTATGTTGCCATCTGAGATCAGTGTATCAGTGTAGCTTGTTTCTGTTTTGTATTTTGTCACCTGCTTGTGTATAGAGAAAAGCGTTTTCTCGGTTTGCTTTATTACACGTAGTTGTCTTCCACTATTTGTTTCTAAGTACTTTTCTAGTCAACTGTTGCTATTTTATTTGTGTCAGGTTACGACCTCTATCTGTGCTAGGCCACAGCTTCCTTCTGAGCGAGGTGGATATATTCTCTCTGCGTCTGCTTTGGTGACTTCAGTGTGCTGTTAGGTTTTCTGGTTTTTCTATCTAAGTTTCTCAATTCATTGATCTTCCTGTTTAACATTTCGAGGCTGTAATTTATGATTGGAATGGCTAGTGTGTTTATTCCTATTATCTTATTTTTAGCATTGAGTTAAGTGTTTAATATTAGTCTAACTTTTCTGTAATACTCTCTCTTAATTTTCTCTCTTATTCTTGTGTGTTGTATTTTAGCGGCTTTGTTTATTATTAGATATTTGTATGGCCGATTGTGGTCTAATTCTCCGATTTCCGTGTCTATGTCGAGTGCAGTATTTTCAGTGTTGATTAATTTGCCTCTTCTCAGTGTCACTTTGGCATATTTGTCCAGTCCCATGCTCATCTCGATGTCCTTGCTGAAACTATGGGCAATTTTTAGATTTTCTATTTTGTGGTATTTTTAGAGGAAATTTTAAAATCATCCATATACAGTGGATACTTTATTGTTTGTCCATAGCATCTATAACCCATGTTGGTTTCATTTAACAAGTTTGTTAGCGGGGTCAGAGCAAAGCAGAAAACTAGGGGTGACAGCGTGTCTCCTCGGAAAATCCTTCTTCCTATGGGTGTAGGGTAGTTTTTAATGACTTGTGATTTATTTCCCAGTGTTATATTGGTTTTCCAGTTTGCCATTGCGTGTTTGATATATTTTAGTATTGTTGGAGCTACTTTATTTGTGTAGAGAAATTTCTGGTAGACAATCCAAGTCATGTTAAGGTTTGTCTTTTACCTCTTACAGTCATCCATAATGGATCGGTTTACCCGAAGTTGCTCCTTACAACCATGCATCCGTCTCCGGCACCCCTTTTATGCTTCTGGTAAAATATTGTTGTTTTCTAGGTGTATTATAAGCCGGTTATTGATGACTGATGTGAAGGTTTTGTAAATTATTGATAGGCATGTTATTGGCCTATAATTTTGTGGGAGTACGGTGTCTTTGTTTTTGGGAATTAGGGTGGTTTGGCCTTCCAGCAACCAGTTTTTGGTGTTGATTCTGGTTTGCTTATTAATAAGTTAAATGCTACCACTATGTTTAACTTTCTGTATAATCTTTTCGTTTTTATTTTAATTTCTCTTTTTTCTTGGAAGAACTGTTCCCGTTTTTCGTACAGTTGTATGCAGCAAGTTATAATAATAATAATTATTATTATTATCATTATCATTATCGATTCCAAATTTCACCGGGATCGACTTTACCCTTCATCTTTTCGGGCTGGATAAAATAAGTACAGTGGAGCTCTGAAGTTGATGTAATCAACTATCTCTCGCCCACAATTCCAGGCCTTGTGCCTATAGCAGAAAGAATTAAAAAAAAATTGGATAGAAGAAGAAAACCAATTTCTTTTAGAAGTTTTCTTCGTGAAATTACCCCAATAGAAAAATGCGTTTTCTGAGGATTGAAATTGCATATCATAGAGCTTTTTTATCCTGTTCATTTCCTGTTCCACATAATATGCCGCAAAATCAATCGTATAGACTATTAACTTTTTTACACGCAACTAAGAATATCTCCACCATGGCCTTTAACATTTTAATCATTATCATCATCACTATGATCTTCACTTCCACCATCATCTTCCCTAACAGGAAGATCACTGTCACTGTAATTGCCATCAGCCTTGATGGTTGTGAAACTTAAGTGTTGATAATTTACTTGGAAAATATCGCCGCAAAACGTTGATAACTAAATTTAATGTTAGTGTTGAATAGGAATCATTTAATTGCTGAATGCAGACATTTATTTCACTTGACAATTCTCAACACTGACTATCCCCCAGAATTTCTTTTACACCTTTCTTGTTACAAATATCTTCAGATACCTTCACTCTTTTACATTCTGTTTCCTTCCATTGTGTCATTTGAAACAGATGGAAAGTACTTTGTTTTCTCTTTTTATTTCTCGCAGGGTATAAGCAATAAAAATAATACGCATACAACTGCGTAAAGCATTCTTGTATACATTGTACATACAAATGATCAAACACAAGCATATATAACACTGAGAGAAACACATACTCAAATACAGACAATGAAAAATATTCTAATTCATCGGGAGATGGTAAAGCGAAAAATATACGTATACATGTACATTTATATACACAAATAATTTTACACATACATAGACACACATACATACGTACACCTATATGAGCGGATACACATAAATGTATATGCACATAAATACTCATACACAGACATATACATATAATATATGCTGGTATATACATATATATTGTATATGCATGCATATATATATAAATAAATAAATATATATATATATATTGTATGCATATATTTCATATATATATATATCAACGTATATATATATCAACGTATGTGTGTGAGTCTGCGTGTGTGTGTGTGTGTGTGTGTGTGTGTGTGTGTTAGAAAATATCCAAAATTCGTCGAAGGAAAAACGTGGTAAGAAATTGCCTTTTTTAGATTGTTGCTTGAATGAAAATTATCTTCTTGAATTGAATAAATTACTTGGAGCCTGAAACATTTTTCCTCGAAGCTCCCACAAATATGAAGTGAAGTAATAATATATTCTATTCTCCGGCATTTTATAGAAGCTTGTTCAGATTTAGCCAACCATTATAATAGTAACTGATATACGTTCGCTTATTGGTTGAGAAAACTTTAGAGAGAGATAACGTGATATTTTAGGTAATAGAGAAAACTAGACAATCAAATATATATGTTTCTTTACTATTTAAACCTTTCATGGGGAAATAATTCTTCACCACATTTTTGTTACCGTTTCCTGCTGGCAGCAATTCAGACATGCAAATGAACACCGAAATTACACACACATACACACACACACACACACACACACACACACACGCACACACACA
>NC_068992.1:35848743-35851326 GCF_001194135.2 Octopus bimaculoides | reverse complement strand
GCACACACACACACCCTACAAACACATATACACGTATATATGTGCGTGTGTAAATACAGACACACACACATACACACACAGATATATATAGTCACCCACACGATCACAAGTTATATATACGCAGACAAGTGTATATACTTGCAATAAGTTGTTGCCACTTTATTGTCGATGTGTCGACTCTCGTTTCGCCATCTAATTGACAACTGCAACTCAGTCATTACTCACTTTCCTTAATCAGAACTTGACAGTATCATTACTACAATGACAACTGGTCTGCAGGTAATTTGCTACCATTTTCCTTTTACCAACACCAAGTCTATGAGCGAACCAATTCCACGACTAAAAACAAAAATGCATCTCTATAAAAACATCGCATCGTTTAGAGTATTACGCTGCGCCTATATTATGATACGTATTGATGTTAACCGCTTCAAGGTCCAGCGTCTGTCATAGCACACAAGATATGGCTGGCTGGCTGGATACGTAGTACAATATTCCAAGTTTGTAGCGAGAGTTATCACACACAAGGATAAATGTGAAGGACATCAGGTCGGGTTCAACAAATGAGTATTACGTTGATAGATCAACATAATCACCTACTCATTGTATTGTAATCTAAAGAAAATGTACTGGAAACAATAAGTTGACCGTCTAAATTATTCGAGTTCTCTTTGTAAAGATGTTTGCAACGTGAATTATATGCGAATGAATAAAAGAAATTCTACTCTTTTATTAACTTGGCAGGTTCCCACCCTACCTGTATGCATTTTGAGTTGTATTCAAATTGAACACTTGTCTGCAACCAGATCTTAATGAAGATAAGAATACAATTCTGTTTATCCATTACATTAGCGTTAGAAACGCATGTGCCTGGTTTAGTTGTTTCGATATGTATAACCTAGTTCCCATTTTATTGTGTTAAATATATTCAAGCATCAGCTATTTTCTACATCGGTACTCTGATCGCAATAGCTTATTTTTCTTTTATATTGCTTTTTTTTCTCCTATATAGCTCTCCTTAGAGATGAAGTAGTTCTTGTCCTAAGAAGTTTTATTCCAGTATTAACTTCATCATACACGTTTAGTAAGTTGACTTAAGTTGATTTACTGTGAATTTTCTAGACGATATTTACAACATAGTTTGTGATTAGTTAATAGTATTTTAGACGTCTTTTTATAACTATCTAGTTCCGTGCTGTATTGTATGTACTTCGAATTATATTCAGTTTGGTCGCTTGTCTGTATTTAGCTTCTGGAAAACATTAAGGTGTAAATTAGCTTTGCTAGTAAACTCGCGTTAGAAATTCATGGTTTACAACAACAGTGTTTTGGTATTTCGATTTGAACAACATTCTCAAACGGGTTTAGTCAACGAAATCCAGCCCCAATACTTACTTTGAAGTTATTATTTTAGTCTTTTGTTATCATATAGCCAAGTATTTTGACAAATAGGAGTGCAGCACCAGTTTAACTGGTAAATATAAACAAATACATACACGCATATGCACATGAGCACGCACGGACACAAACGCCCGCGCGCACACACACACAAACAAACATCCACATAGATACACATACATGAATACATACATTGACAGGAATAATAACCTCTCTTGGATACGTCAAATTTTATCTACGAAGCTGCATCTTTGCTATTCAAGAATAGGGCATAACTGCCAAATATATGGTCAACAATGCCGCTAAAGTTCTAAGTTATAATGAAAAACGTACCATACCAATGTGGAAAATATCGCATTATCATCAGCTGTCCGAATTTGTCCGCATGATATTACCCATGAGAGGTGACATTATCGCTAAAATCGTTTATAAAGCTATAGGCACTCCTGGACCAGAATGTACCAATACCTTTAAAATACAAAAACATGGTGGAACATTTCAATAAAAGCATTAACTCGGCATAAGAAGTTCAACGTGAAAGGGAGCAAATGTCATGCACTCTGTTGTAGTGTTTAAATGCCCGGTCATTGTCTCATAAGGAGAACTAATATGATGTTTACAACTCTTATAAGCAAGCTCATATATACCCATTTCATTTATACTCATTATTATAGGTGCACTGGGTTATGTAACAACAAATTTGCACAATAGTATAGAAATGGTGGGATTCTCCAAGGAAGAGAAAAATAAATTGATTCACATTATCCAATTGCAATCAATTAGTGGTACAATGAAGATTTGTGTAACATTCTAGGAATTCTCCATTTGAGGAACCTGGACAGAAAACATTACAAATTTCTCTGGATATTCCTTGCTAATTTACAAGAGATCATTTTAAATCCATTAAGGTAGTGAGCGGGTAGAATCGTTAGCACGCCGGACAAAATGCTTAGCTGCATTTGGTTCATCTTTACGTTTCTGAGTTCAAATGCCACCAAGGTCATCTTTACTTTTCATTCTTTCGGGGTCGATAAAATAAGTACCAGTTGAGCCCTGGGGTCGATGTAATTAACTTATCCCTTCCCTCGAAAATTCAGGCCATGTGCCTATATTAAAAAGGATTACTTTCAATCCATTAATGTAGCGAATTGGCATGACAGTTAGAAAGTTTGATACAATGTCACC
>NC_068992.1:35847432-35848613 GCF_001194135.2 Octopus bimaculoides | reverse complement strand
AATTGTCTATGTAGCACAGCCAGAAAGAGATCATTTCCAATGTCGCTTTTCTCAAAAACGAAGAAGGGGTGAGCAAAGAGCTGAAACATTCTCTCCCCGCCCCAAACCTCTGATATACTGCGTGTACTACTTGAATCTGATGTGCACTACTCAACGGAATGTAAAATATAAAACAGAAGAATTTCAAAATCTATTATCAGCATTAGACTAACTCTACTTCGGGTTTAAATTACACATACATTTTCTTAATTTACGATTATTTAGTAAGAAATTCCAATCAATTACTGGTATACTTCTATAACTCTAAAAAACCCTTATCTACCCGCCCAATCTAATTTCTACTCTATTATTGCTTCTCACCACACTTGTTCGTGTAGAGATAACGTCAGCTATAATTAGATTACATCTATAATACTTGTAAACATAATTATCTTTCATAGACAGATATTTATTAAAAAGACTTTTAATTAGTATACACCTATTTCGCATACTTTCTTCCAACATTACATGAACTTCTTGTTAACTTACCATTTAAATAAACAATTTAAAACTTTTACAAGCACCCATAATATTTTTACACATCCCCTAAAATATTAATTTTGACCTCTAATATAATCTACTAGCATTTCTACATCGATTTTTCTAATTAAAATCGTTAATATTATTGGTTTTATATTTTTCCATATAGAAATTACAATCTAACGTCCTTATCAAGAAATTTATGATAATAACATCTATTTATCATTCACTACTATGGCTAATGAATCTATTTCATTTGACATGGTAATGTATGTATATTGTTTGCTTTATTAATTTTTCCTGGCTTTTCTTCATTTGCTCTCTTACAGTATTTTGTTCAAATTATATAATTGAAACATCACACAATGTAAATACTTTTATCAAAACTTGCATCTAACTAGTTATAAAATTTAGCAACCATTGTGTTAGCCTTTGCACTCTTAATATCATCCATCATAAAATAATAACAACTATTAATCAATTTCTAGTTTCTTTTTAAGATAGTATATCTTATATATATGTTTCATATATTTTATGTTTATTGTATATATTCTATATTTTTATAAAACACTGTATATATTATTGACAATGAGGACATGCAATACTTGTATATTTCACCTCAACCAATATTTTCAATATACATGTATACCCCCCCCCCCCCC
>NC_068992.1:35843235-35847401 GCF_001194135.2 Octopus bimaculoides | reverse complement strand
CCGCACACACACATTACTTACTTAATCTATGAAAGTAACGTATATGTTTTCGTTACCATATTACTGATAGAACAATTAGTGGTTTTTATTTACAGGGTATTCTTTAGCTTAATTCAGTCTATATGTACATACACATAGATATGCACGCCATTTTTCACATTCAGATACACACGCGCGCTCGCGCACGAATGAGATTTTCAATATTTGTTTTAATGAAGTTCGTAACAATAGCATGTTCCTTAGAGAATATAATTAACGATTCAGTTTCTTGTTTCAGGTTTCCACCTGTCAGCCACAACCAGCGTTCTTTAATTCCAACAGTCTGGTTTGATGCATGAACTGGACATGTAATTCCTTTACATATCGACTAATTATTCTGTCATTTTCCTTCTGCCTTTGAATTCGCTTACTGTTCCAGTGATTTTCTCAATATTTCTGACCCCAGTAAGCGTTCTAACTTCACTACAGACAACATAGTTTTCCAAAACTCAACATCGCTGCTCTGATAATGTTTTCTGTGTTTTAACAAATATCTGCCGCACTCCTTTCCCAGTAAATAGAGCACAAGATATTACTTTTCGGATGGTGTGCATTGTGAGCATCTTCCTGGTTCTATCTAAATTTGAAAAGGAGCAGTGAATGTCAGAACTAGTATAGACCCATGTATTTATTGCTTTGATAACAGTTTTCCCTTTTAGCTGTGTTTTCAGTACCTTCTTTATCCTTCTTTTGTATTCTTTAGGGACTCTCTCATTTTACTTTCTATTACTTTATCATCGAACAGCATTCCGAAGCACTTGTACCCCTCATAATTGCTCAGTGATCTCATGATAATGATATCATGTTGTGGTACTTTTTCGATATCAGATTTAATCTTTTGGTTTCTCTGCATACATATTTTCCACAACTGCATGCCAATATACTTCCTATATATCTTTGCAGTTTGGCTCAGAGAATCCAGGTCTTTTTTATTTCCGTGCACAGTTTAGAGGTCTTCCATCTATATCAGGCGGTTCATTTTCACTTTGCATTTGGCAAACATATATGCAGGCCAAGATTTTTTCACTGTGTTGGTCCGAAGGATAAGCGCAAGTAACGGAGAGATCGAGTTTTCCTGGAATATACCACTGAACATTTCAACATTTCCTGAGGATTCGTTTTCGCATTATAGTTCTACTTCCCATGATCTCATAACTTTTTCTGTTGGGTTCAATGAGAAGACTAACAATATTTTTTCCCGAATAGCCAGCAGTGTGGAAAATCATCGTTGGCTTTATTGAAGTCTAGCCAACATATTAATAATAATAATGATGATAATAATAATAATAATAATAATAATAATAATAATAATGATGATGATGATGATGATGATGATGATGATGATGATGATGATGATGATGATGATAATAATTATAATAATAATAATAATAATGCCAAATACACACAGATAGAGAAATTAAGGCTAATATGCCGGATATAGTTGTCAGAGTTCACTATGAAAAAAATACTGTCTAATCGATATATCAATACCAACAGATGACAATGTTTCTCTAAAAGAAATGGGGAAACTTTCAAAATACAAGGATCTGGAAATAGAAATAACTCGAATGTGGAGTCTAAAAACCAGAAACAATTTCTATCATAGTGGGCGCATTAGGTATGATAAAAATATTCAGACAAGTACATAAAAATAGCAGGACTAACAAGTATATATAACATACAGAAAATAGCACTACTAAGCACCGCACACATCCTGCGTAAACGAGCTAGAAAAATAAAGCAAAAATATAAAATCAGAGATTTTATAAACTTACCTGCAACCAAGGAACTAGTGAAACAACGAAAACAACTGAAAGTATAACGGCTCAGAAGATATGACAAAAGAATCAAATTTTATCGACAAAACAAGGTATTCAAGACAGATGCAAAAAAATTTTGTAGGGTAATTGACAAATGCAGGATGAAAGAATATACACTAACTGAAAGAATATACACTAACTGAAAGAATATACACTTTCCTGGAACATAACTCTATCCTTTTACAAACTCAAAAAGGTTGCAAAGATCAATTACTCATAAATAAAATGATTATACAGAATTGCCGGAGCAAGAAAAAGAAACTGAGTATGGCATAGATAGACTACATGATCGGCTACTCAAGGCCCTTGAGATATACAAGATCTTTCCTGTCGTCTCTAAATTCTTACAAGGTAGCATAGTCAAGCGGAATACACGTCTCTTTCTAAACCATAGTAATAGGATGAGTCAATCTAACAACATCAACATCAAGCGAGGCATCTCTCAAGGTGACTCCATCTTCCCATTACTCTTTTTCATGGCACTGATCTCCCTTCGCAACGAAGTGAGTAACACCAAGTATGGGTTCAAAATGTACAATATTATAGTAAATCATCTGTTTTATATAGGTGATCTGGGCTAGTAGCGCTAGTAGGGCTGTTAACAACAACAATGACATCCGGCTGGATTTTGGCCCTTGATAAGTGATAAGTGTGCTAAGCAACTTTTGAAAGAGACAAGCTCAAGCAAACAGTTTCCATTAAATTAGATAACGACACTACTATCAAGCAGCTTGACCCACAAGAAAACTATAAATACTTAGAGATAAACAAAGGAGATGGCATACAACATGTTATTATGATAGAAAAAAATACGTAAGGAGTATTACAGAAGAATACGACACATACTAAAAACTGAACTCAACTCCGAAAATCGCATCGACGCCATTAATATCCTGGCACTTCCAGTAGTCCTACACAGTCTTAGCATCATGAACAGGAATCTCACAGAACTCTAACGCATGAACAGGAAGACAAGAAAAATACTAACATCTAAGAAAATGCACCACCCAAAATCAGACGTCGATCGTCTGTACCTACCTAGAAGTGATGGAGGAGAGGAATGATGCAGGTAGAACTGTGCTATAGGACCTCCACAATAGCAATGAACAAGTACTTATCCAATACAGAGGACCGGATGCTGCGGCTTGTGTGCAAGCACGAAAGCAGCAAAAAGTCACATTCTCTTGTCAAGGAAGCTTCCATTTTTCGCAAGGGAACTTGGCATTAACCCTGAATTAGATGAAAGACACGAAACCACTGCCACCAAACAAGCAAAACGGATCAAACAGACTGCAAAAAGGAACGGGCAGAAACAAATTGAGGAGCGATGGAGCCAGAAGCCGAAATGTTGATGTAGACCAAGCAACAACCCATCACTGGCTGAGAAGCTCAGGATTGAAAGCAGAGAGCAAAGGTTTCATATTGGCGGCACAAGATCAAAGCTTGCTTACCAAAAACTATGTTCTTCAAAACGGTTCTGGCCCTAAAAGCAGATTCTGCAAGAAATTTGAGGAAACAATAGACCAATTCGTCACAGGATGTCCTGTGCTGACACTAAACGAATACAAAAATTGCCACTATAGGGTTGGACAGTATTTATATAGGAAAATATGTAAATAGTACAAAATCAACACAACTGTTTACTAGTACGAACATCATCATGAGCCAGTCGTTGAAAGTAAAAATGTCACTATCCTCTGGGATTTTCCAGTCAACACCGACAGAACGATTCAGGCTAATGGATCAAACATAATCATTAAAAACAGGGAAGAATACTTATAGACTAATAGATGTAAGTGTTCCCTCTGTAAAAATATATCTGAAAAGGAATTGGACAAATTAAGTAAATTGAAATACAAAAGATGTGGTATCTGAAAGCGAGAACTGTTCTGTTATTGTGGGTGTCCTAGGTATGATAAGAAAAGAATGTCAGAAACATCTAGATAATATCCCAGGAGAACCATGTCTCAGATAAATCAAAAATATTGTGTTAACAAGTACTGCCACATCCCTGAGCGGTTTTTTTTCAAGTTTATAAATGCACACAGAAATAAAACGTATTGGCGAAATGTTTTATGAAAAAATATGTTTTGATCTACATGATAGTGTGTTTTGATTTTTTAATTTTATTGTTTTTTAAATTTTATTGATTAAATTTTTTTTTTTGATTTTTGTGTATTTTTCAAGTGGGTAAAACTGCATTCTTGACACCATTTGCTTTTTGTATTTAAATGAGGCGTTAAGTCCGCCGAAAATGCTCGTGATATTTGTGCTGTGTATGGAGAAGAAGCAATGCCTCAAAGTACC
>NC_068992.1:35832108-35843179 GCF_001194135.2 Octopus bimaculoides | reverse complement strand
CCGTTGGTTTTTGCGCTTCAAAAATTGGAATTTTGACCTCAAGGACGACTCACACGCCGGTTGACCAATTGAGTTTGATGAACCTTGCCCATTGAGTGAAGGTCGTTCACCACAGTTTTTGTTATTACAATCCATCTGCGCTGACAATTTTCTGGTCGTTGGATATGAATTTTCCTGCTCTTCAACGAACTCAATTGGTAGACCGGTATGTAATCTATCCTTGAGGTTAAAATTCCCATTTTTGAAGTACGGCCTTAAAACCTTGATTAAATGCAAAAAGTAAAGGGCGTCGAAAATGCTCAGTTTTGCCCACTTGACATTCCATTTTAATGATCTAAAATAAACACAAAAATCAATAAAATTAAAATATCAAAACACACTATCTTGTAGAGCAAAACATTCTCTTTCAAATAGCATAAAATATTTGCCAATCCGTTTTATTTCTGAGTGTATTTTTAAATTTCATAACAAAAAAACGCTCATGAATTATTCCTCAACCCAATATATTAAGAGAGAAAGAGAGAAACATAGAGAGAACGAGAGAGATAGATAGAGAGAGAAAGAGAGAGATAAATAGAGAGAGGGAGAGAGAGAGAGAGAGAGAGAGAAAGAGAGAGAGAGAAAGAGATGAAGAGAAATATCAGATCATTGAAAGAGTTATCAAACGAAAGAAAGATAGGACGAAACAAAATTGAAAATAGATGTTCAAGTGCATGTCGGTAGGTAATCCTTACCAAAGAAACTGAAGATGTTTGTCGCATCAGGATATAGAAATACATTCTTATCAGATTAAACTAATTTCGACGAAGAAGAAATTTTATAACAATATCTCAGCGAATAACCGTTTCTCAATTCATAATCATGTTTAGTTCTGAAGAAAATTTATATAAGATCTTAAGAGATAATGTCTATTTTAAATTCAAAATTCTGTATCACCCAAACGAAAGTAAGAAGGATATGTGATTAATTTACAATCTGCTATAGTTAACCAAGAAAGTTTCTGTGTATTGTAAAAGAAAAAATATATAGAAACCTTAATACTGCAATTTAGTTTCAGTCTGCTAGATATTCTGCCTAGTGAATCGTGAAACTTCTCGATATACTTGCTTAACATTTAAATACAGAGGAATTATAAATACAATAAGCTTCTGTTTTCCGCTATTATTTGAAGCGATTAAACAAAGCAAAGTTTGGCAGCATTTAATTTCGAACGATTATTATAACCGTTTTGATCTATCTATCTATCTATCTATCTATCTATCTACCTATACATACATACATACATACATACATACATACATACATATCAAGCAAGCAAGCAAGCAATGTGGCACTCCGTCGGTTACGACGATGAGGGTTCAAGTTGATCCGATCAACGGAGCAGCCTGCTCGTGAAATGAACGTGCAAGTGGCTGAACACTCCACAGACACGTGTACCCTTAACGTAGTTCTCGGGGAGATTCAGCGTGACAAAGAGTGTGACAAGGCTGGCCTTCCGAAATACACGTACAACAGAACCAGGAAGAAAGAGTGAGAGAAAGTTGTGGTGAAAGAGTTCAGCAGGGTTCGCCACTCCCCCTGCAAGAGCCTCGTGGAGCTTTAGGCATTTTCGCTCAATAGACACTCACAACGCTCGGTCTAGGAATCGAAACCGCGATCCTACGACCGCGAGTCCGCTGCATCCTAACCATTGGGCCATTGCACCTCCATACATTGCTTCACACTGTTCAGTATACACATTTTTTTCACGTCTGGCCGTTTGACCTTTCTTGTTTATTTTCACTGTTTCGTTTTCCTGTCTTGTTTTCTGTCCGCCACTACATTCCTCCACGTTACAAATTTGATTTAAATTTAATTTGTCGTCCGTGGGAAGAGCCATTCTAACAATGTGTCCTGCCCTAACTCTTCGAAACGCTTAGTTTTAGAATGGTGGTAGCTGATGAAGGAAATGTTTTCTATGTGGCTTGTGTGTTTTCTGTACTCCGTTTATCATTTTGTCCACGTTTTCTTTTGCAACGTCCTGTACCCAGATATGCATTTATATATACATGTAGATGAAGGTATGTACATATATGTACGTATATATGCATATACTCATATATTATTTGTATTATATATATATATATATCTTTGTGAATGTGTGTGAGTGTGTATGTATTGTTGGTACTTTATTGGTTGCTTTCGGAAGTAAAAACGGCAAGGTTGCCATACGCAGTATTTGAACAACGAGTTTAAGAATCTATATGCTCTCAGGACTACCATTTCGCCGCCATGTATACATAGATGCATACATATACATATACGTATATTTATCCTCACACACACACACACACACACACACACACACACACACACACACACACACACGCACGCACATGATGGACACTCCCGTCGATTTCGGCGTATGACGATCCGACAGCCTAAACTTTCTTTGTCAGTCATAATGCTTCTGTCTAATGTGACATTTAAGTCCTGCCAACGACTTATAATAAAGACCACAGATGTTGCAAGTATGCGGATTACGGGTCAGTGCAGGCGGTGTATTCGCAGCCACTTTTCTCCTTTGGCTGTGAATGCTGGTCGAAATAAAATCTCTTACACTATTTTCACACTACGGTCTCCATTCTGATCGCTTTAAGGATATTTCTTCAAAAGTGTTGTGAGATATATAGAATGTGAGTTATAGAGGTTACTTATTAGCTTACCCTTATATCTGAGCCATGGTCGACCAACATTCTTGTGTCCATATGAAGCTGAGTGTACATGAGGACTTCGGGTATTCTTTTGTCACTCATTCTGACAACGCGACCAGCTCAGCGTAATTGCGACTGCATAAGGAAGCTTTTGATTCCGCTAATCTTATACTTGTTAGATAGGTCAACATTAGACACTCTATGTTTTAATGTTTTAATGTTCTAAGACAGCCTTTGTGGAAGACGTCTAGTTGGTTAATGTACCACCTATAGGGTGCCCACGATTCCGAGCCATACAAGAGAGTATTATGAATGGCAGTTATAGATCTGTACATTGATGTCAAGTTTAATGCTTCTTTCATTCCATAGGCAATGCCGGAGTTCGCTAAATGTGTTGGTTGCTTTAGCAAGACGGTTGCCGATTTCATCAGCAAGGGAAGCGCTTGAGTTTACTTTATTACCAAGATATGTAAATGACTTCACATACTTGAGGTTTTTCCCGTTAATCTGTATAGGGGTGTCATGGAAATTCTGAACCAGTCGTCTCTGCTTGACGCCTTGAATTTGCTCAGGAGTAGGGCAAGGTTAGACGATCACTTCTATCTTCTTTATGCTGATGGTCAAGCTGAAGGCTTAACATACAGATGAAACCAACCAAGGAGTTCCTGAGCTTCCTCTGGGGAATCACTACTAGTACAGCGCAAAGCAGATCACGAATGATACTGGTGCATAGCAGTGTTTTGGCTTTGAAACGCTGATGAGTGAATAGTCCACAACATGCTTCTAACTGTAACTTAACACCACTTACTATGTCACCAAAAGCATACTTCAGCATCACCGAAAAGAAGAGTACAAACAAAACAAGGTCGATGACGCAACCTTGCTTTGTGCCGTTTGTAACAGCGTAGAGAGTAGAAGATTCCCCGCAGGACACAGTAGCAGCTTTCGTTCCCTCATAAAAGATGATAACATTCAATGTCTTGTCAGATATACGAAGCTTTTTCAGAACTTACCAAAGCGCTTGCTGGTTAACAGTGTCGAAAGCCTTAAGAAGGTCAATGAATACCATGAATAGCTCCTGATGTTTCTCACGTACCTTCTCAGTGACCTTGACGAAGGGAAAAGATCATGTCGATAGTGCTATTCTGGATAGATGCCATTTTGATGATCCTATCAAGTATTAGTCGAGCAAAAAATCTTACCAGCAATAGACACAAGAGATATCCCACGATGATTATCATAAGTACTTCTGTTTCCCTTGTTCTTATAAAGGTGTTGAACTGATGCATCCTTAAATCCTGTGCTACACTGCCAATCCTCCGAATATTTATTTAGAAGACGTGCAATTTCTCGAAAAGCTTCTGTCTACCGTACTTGTAGATTTCAGACGGGACAGCATCCTTGCCAGGCGCTTTACACGAAAAGATCTATCTAACGGAGTTTAGCACTTACAGGAATGATGGCCCAGAGACAGTTCCAGTATTTCAGCGTGCTGTGAAACAGACACTATAACGTCATCATCAGTGACCGGGGTAGAATTCAACACGGTTTCGAAGTGGCCTTTCCATCATTTCAGGAAGTCAGATTTGTCAGTTAACAGTGCTTCTTCATTGGATGAAAAAGTTGAAATAATACTGTGCTTTTAAAGGCCACACATTTTCTCGAGGGTATTATAGAAAACTTTAGAATTCTTTGTCTTCAGTTTATTGGAGTTCAGTAGTGCTGGATGAACACCGAACCTCCTTCATCTGTTTAAGAGCACGTTAGATCATTTCTTATAAGCATTTTTTTGCTGGATTGTTCCATGTTTTATGAGAGCTGTACATTTTATCTATCAACTGCTGGACATCTGTGCTGTTATCATGAAACTAATCTTGTTATTTACGGACAAGAGGTCTGAAAACCTTTAAGGATGAAGAGTTGCATCACGCAGAGCCTTCCAAGATGACTCGATGTCATCACTGATATTAACAATGTTGAGTGCAGTGTCCAGCTTGTTAGAGAGCTCAACCAGCGGATTTCAAACACAGAATATTGGTGCGCTTAAACACTGATGACATTTTTGTATTGTGTGTTTCAGATAGAGCGTAGTCTCACCACGAAGAAGAAGAGAATGGTTAGAGAGATAACAGATGTTATGAAAGGAACGTGTAATGTTAAAGTTATTTTGTCTCGCGTCTTAGTGATATGCCAATTCTTAGATCTAGGATGCATCCAGGTCGTCTTGCAACAGTTCCGCCGTTGAAACATGCTTAGATTGAATTTCCGTCTTAGACAAGACGGAAGCATGCACAGACCCCTAGAGTTCATTCGATCTGCACCATGACTTGAAACAACCAACAATTGGATGCTAAAACATGTTGAAAAACATGAAAGACCGAAAAAACTTCACTCTATTCTGAAAGAGAGCAAGAAATTCGCTACTGATCTCTTAGATACCTATCAGATTGATCAGGTTGAAGGAAATGCGCCAACTGCTGCTGCAAATAAAATAAAATTAATTGCAAAGATAAAAGCACATGAAAAATTAGCTAGGAGATGGGAACAGAAACCTTTGCATGGCGAGTATGTGGCCCGTAGCAAACAAGCTGATGTCAACCAGAAACACACGAATCAATGGTTACGATGCTCAGGGCTAAAAGCAGAGAGTGAAAGTTTCATAGTAGCTGCTCAAGACCAAAGCTTATTAACCCGGAACTACCAAGCCAATGTGATAAAAAATGGAGCTGAACCACAATGCCGATTCTGTAACGATGAGATTGAAACTATAGACCACCTAATCTCAGGGTGTAGAGCCTTAACACCTGTAGAATATAAAGCAAGACATAACAGAGTCAGCCAGTATTTACTCTGGACAATATGTCAGCATTATAAAATCAGAACCGCTGACAAATGGTATAAACACCATCCTTAAGCTGTGACTGAGGGAGAAAATGTATCGATTCTCTGGGACTTCCCCGTACATACCGACAAGGCTATAAAAGCTAATAAATCGGATATTATTATAAAAGATCAGATAAAAAAAAAGGTGTGTTTATTAATTGACATGAGTATTCCTTGCGATCACAATATAGCTGTAAAAGAATTTGACGAGAGCAGTAATTATAAAGACTTGCTAATAGAAATTGAAAAAAATGTGGCATCTCAAGGCGACTACCGTACCAGTGATTGTAGAATCTCTAGGAATGATAAAAAAGGTACTGGAACCTATTTGAAAATGATACCAGGCTTACCATCCCTACAGGAAGTGCAAAAATCGTGTTAACTGGAACGACTCATGTATTGAGAAGAGCATTATCGCTGTGAAAATAGCATCCATTCATGAATTTATTTAATTATTAATTTTTTTAAATACGTTTTTTACCTGTAAATTTGCGTGTGTAAACTGGAAATGCATACAATGAGCTTCTCTGCACTAGATGTACGGAAAACACTCGGCGAGAAATGGAGAAAATTTGAAGAAAGAAGAAAAGAAAACAACAACAATGATAATAATGATGATGATGATGATGATGATGATAATAATAATAATAATAACAATAATAATAATTTTTAGGGAGGGAACTAGTCGATTACATCGACACCAGTGTTTCACTGGTACTTAATTTATCACTCCTGAAAGGATGAAAGACAAACTCTGTACATTAAAATCCCATAAAATCTTGTATTGGTTTGTATTGTTGACTATGGCTGAAGAATGGAGACGTTAAGAAAGAAATGGAAGGACTGATAGTAGCTGTTGACGGCCAGTCGTTTCGGCAAAAAAAAAAATATCTGCGGAAAGTGTAAAGTGTAGAGTATGTGATGAGAAAAAGGAATCAATTTTGCTCATAATAATTTCCTGTAGTCCTTTGGCACAGAAGGAATATTGACGCATATACGACTGTGTGGCCAAGGAACTACATTGGGACATATAGCATGTTTATTCTAGGCATCCACTCAATCTGCACAGTCTTCTATTGACATCAGACCTCTTCCCACCTCCGGTATAATCTATCGACACTGTCTCTGAAATTTAATGAGCTGTACATAAACATTATATTTCTAGTCTTACAATCTCGGTAGAATTTGAACTCGGAACGTAAAGATGGACGAAATACCGTTGAGCATTTGGCTCGGCGTGCTAGCGTTTCAGCTAGCTCACCACCTTTAGGAGTTATCCAATAATAAATAAAAGAAAACAAGTGGAGTACTGTTACAACTTTTCTTTATGAACAAATTAACAAAGAAATGTGATGAAAGAGCAATGAAGCAATGTCTTAATAGACTAGTATTTGGAAGATTGAGTAAATGCCTAGAATAAACTTTGAAAGCGAAGTTTATTAAGAAAATATGTGTTATTACATTTGAAGTCAGGAATTAGAAAAATAAGCTTGAATTGAGAGATTATGTAAGAAAAGATAATTAAAGATTTAGAACTTCAGAGATTGAAATTGAAGTAATAAAATAATGTAATTGGTTACAGATAAAACTTAAACAATTAAAAGTTATAAGATTGAAAAATTTGAAAAATTAGACTTTACGTATTAACAAATTTTAAATTGAAACTTAATAATTTGTTTTGATATTGAAAATAAAGTCATCATGATTGTGCAAACATAAAGCTCTGGTTACATGAAAGTTGTGAAAATAATGCAATTATTAAATCAGGAAATACAAGTAATGAAATAACTATAGTAATTAAAACGATGGTGGGGGACAAACACAGACACAACGACAAACACACACATACGACGAGCTTCTTTCAGTTTCCGTCTACCAATGTCCTTCAAAGCTTTGGTCTTCCCGAGGCTATAGCACAAGACACTTGCCGGAGGTGTCACACAGGGGAACTGAACCTGGCACCATGTGGTTGAGAAGCAAGCTTCTCACCATATAGCCACGACTACTAAATAAAGTACTGAAGCTAGAAATTTATATCAATAGATTTCCAATAACAATTACACAGAATATGTGGTGAGATCCTAACGTAGGTTAGGGGAAGGCAGACGAAATAAGGGTGAATACGCAAAGACAGAAAATTAATATAAATCCCTCATCAAAAGAAAAGAAACTAAATTCTTGCTACATTATTGGAACTTCATTGAAAGGTCTATTATATTAAAGTGAATTAATAATACATATCAGTTGCACTCAATTCCCCCACTCTTGCACCGAAAATCCGCTTTAATCTCTGACCAAGTTATTTTGGAGATAATGTTTTTCTTTTCTAAATCCCATATCAAATCAATTTCACCAACGAGGTAGTATTATGTTAATGCAGGTTCTTAACTGATTGAATATGGTTATATATTTTGTATTTAAAAGAGGCTGTGGTTCTTAAATAATGAAAGGTTTACCGCATAAGGAAATAGTTGCACTCATAAATTATGCTTACCTGAGTCACCATTTGTCTTATGGACATTTGCTAGGAATTCCATAGGCTCATTCGAATGGTTTTTCTGTTTCGAATAACGGTCATCCTGTTCAATTATCAGATGTGGTGAATTCATGGTGATATACTATTGCTTAATTTTCATAGCAGCTGATTTCGGAGATGTGGAATATAATTCGGTGGTGCGCCTATTTACGGCAGTTATGTGTAGGTAAACTTTTCTATTTAGTGTTGTAAAAAATACACAGAATTTTCGAAACTGCCAGTAGCCGAAATCTTAAATTTTAGATATAAATTTTAAGCTATATAACATGCTTAATGTATGTATACGGCAGAAAAGCCAAAACTTGCCGTGTTCATCCGAAAAAAGATCCTGACATAGACGTATTGTATTAAAAACCCAATATACTTCAGTGCTAAACGAAACGAAGTCGCTCCAGAAGCGACCACGCGTAACATCCGACACGAAAACGTCCCTGCCAGTCTGAAATATATTCATACGATGAATAAATAATTTACTGGTATTACAGAAAAGCTGCTTGACTGAATTTCAGTTTATACAACAGAAGCAGCTCTGAATTGGAATCGTTATCTATATGAGGCACCTAATATATATATATTGTATGTAAACTTGAAGCATAAGCTCGTCCTGGACTATTAAAAATACAACCTAACCCAATTCAAACATAGTAAAATCTGAAACAGTATATAACATGCATTTAAAGGATGAATGCAAATATAAAAAGAACTTTACTTAATTTGCACATTTGAGATTTAAATATGCAATTAATTTGCATATATAATAAGCGAAATTGTCGCTGTTCTAAATTAGCTTAACACAAGTAATCAAGATATCAAACTGGATCAGCGTGCTACTTATGGAACATAAGAGATATTATTTACATATTAATTGGTTGCATCAATAATTTCTTGACTATTAGAACATTTGCAGATATAATATTTCTCGAAAACTGTATTTTCAAGAGTCTTTGGCATACATACATAATTCCATATTTGATTTATTTATAAACCAGTGAAAACGATGTTCTCTAATTAATTTTTAAAGCAAGATTTTAAACTTAATGTGTTTAATATAACACACACACACACTCACACACACACACACACACACACACACACACACACACACACACACACACACACACACACACACACACACACACACACACACACACACACACACACACACATACATGTACAAAATTATTTGCTAATTTGTATTTCATATCAGTTTTGCTTAATATTGAAAAAAAAAAAACCCCCCAAAACTTTAAGTTACAGTAACTTAGGGAGTTACTTCAGAACTCCCTTTCCTCTATTTAACATACATATTTTCATCAAATGTCAAAATTTTAAAATGTAATCAGTTTTCTACTTGTCCCATATATCTAAATTTTGGTATGCTATACCTGTTACTTTTACAATAACCAGTATGTATTGCTATGGAAACTATTTGTACTTGCTTTTGTTATTCGTATGCGATATGGGCAGCAAAGTCATAAGCCACATGAAACGATAAACGAACAAATTTTCGCACGACACAAATCAGTTGCTTTTATTTTGATTTGTAATTATTGAAGCACGATTTGAACTTTTAGCTTCAGTAGTTACTAAGACACCGATTTAAAAATCAACCAAGCGGATAAATGTTGAAACATTTCACTTTTTTAATACATTGATTGAATATGTGAGAAGGTGGGAAAAATAGTTTTGAATTAAAAAATGTTAATTCGGAATTTAAGCTAACCCAGTTCTGTTCAACGTTGTCTGTCGAGTGGACAACTGTTTATACGAAAATTGAAATCAGTTTAACAAAAGGCGAAGCGCAATAGAAATATCTTTCAACACATCACAAAACAAATTATTTTGAATTTTGCTAAAATTCATACAAAATACATTCCTCCGCTGACAATTCTATCGGTCGGAATTGAATCAAATATTTCTTTTGCTTCTTCAAAGTAATGAGAGAAGATACAATGTAAATCACAGCCCTACTCTAGTCAATCTTCGGGTAGTTAGTCATGAAACAAAGTGAAATTGTCACTTTGCCAAGACGACAGTCAAATTTATACCTGCGATTGAAGCAATTTCATTTCATAAAATAATTTTTTCATCGAACCTAAAAAACGTATAATAAAATACAAAAAAGAAGGAAAGAATCAATGGCAGAACAAAGAGTACGTTATTATTATTATTATTATTATTATTATTATTATTATTATTATTATTGTTGTTGTTGTTGTTGTTGTTGTTATTGTTATTATTATTATTATTATTATTATTATTATTTTGGCAGAATCGTTAGCACGCCGGGCGAAAATGCTTAGCGGTATTTCGTCTGCCGCTACATTCTGAGTTCAAATTCCGCCGAGGTCAACTTTGTCTTTCATCCTTTCGGGGTCGATTAAATAAGGACTAGTTATTTAATCGACTTAATCCCTTCTCCCAAATTTGAGGTCTTGTGCTTCCAGTAGAAAGAACAATTGTTGTTGCTGTTGTTGTTGTTGTTGTTGTTGTTATCATTATTATTATTATTATTATTATTATTATTATTATTATTATTATTATTATTATTAAGGCGTCGAGCTGGCAGATTCGTTAGCACACTGGATGAAATGCTTAGCGATATTCCGGCCGTCACTACGTTCTAAGTTCAAATTCCGCCGAGGTCGAATTTGCCTCTCGGGGGCGACAAATTAAGTACTAGTGAACCACTGGGGTCGATGTAATCGACTCATCCACTCCCCCCAAAATAGCTGCCCTTGTGGCAAAATTTGAAACAATTATTATTATTATTATTATTATTATTGTTGTTGTTGTTGCATATTTATGAGATGAGGAATTATGTTCATTATTTACATTATTTACATTTGACGGATATTTGTATAATAATAATAATAATAATAATGATAATGATAATAATAATAATAATAATAATAAATGCCCAGATGCAGTACCAGGCAGTGTTTCTCATGGCTTCTGA
>NC_068992.1:35819209-35832080 GCF_001194135.2 Octopus bimaculoides | reverse complement strand
TTTGTCTTGGTATAAAAAGATGGGCTACAGCAAATATTCTGCTTAATACCACAGATTTACTTGTTAGTTGTTTGACCTTAACCAGTTGAACATGTCCCTTGGTGGCTGACGATATGTGCATCTCTGATCATGAGCAGAAGTAGTTGGGGGAGCATCATAGTCATGTGTCAAGAGGAATTCTTTTGGGTTTGAATAATTCACCTTTGGAAACATGGGTGTTTTGCGCAACATCCTTAAACAAACCTTATTCAGAGACCTTTTGAGCGGGATGGGCTATTCGACCTGAAGAAAATTCTAACTGGGCCCCCACCTCCGAGGTCATGCGCTGTTTATCGTGATATGAGATCACCATGTCACGCACATATGGTTGTGATGCATGTGCCTGGTGTACCCTTATCAGACGGGTAGTCATGATGGGTATAATGGGCTTCGTATATTTTACCCCAGTGTCACTTTGATGGCATGTACTGCTCTCTCACTCAATAATAATAATAATGATAATAATAATAATAATAATAATAATAATAATAATGATAATAATAATAATAATAATAATAATAACAACATCGAAAAATACCCAAGGAAAGAGAACCCAAGTTCGAAATTTCCCCAAGGCACCTGATGAAGGCTGGAGGGTATATCAGCCGAAACGCTGTGTTAACAACAAAGAAGAAGAGGACAAATATCCGTCAAATGTAAATAATGTAAATAATGTATTATCATTATTATTATTGTTGTTATTATTATTATTATTATTATTATTATTATTATTATTATTATTATTATTATTATCATCATTATTATTATTATAATAACGCTTACCCTGACCAAGCTCCAACCCTACACCCTTGAGAATGTTGTAACTAGGTCGAGGCTCTTTTTCATCTCATGCATATTCTTGCATAAAGTTTTTAGTCATCCACAAATAAACAGTATGTAATTTAACCAGGTAAATCAAGGCAGTATTTCGAATGATGCCTTCAGATGGAAAGAATAGTTCGACTCGTTAACGCGAAAGAAAATGATCCGCAATAGAGAAGCTCCTGAAACTAGTCTCTCAAGTGCCATTGTCTCTCGATTCTCAATAGAACCTAGAACATCCACCCCTAGCCACCACCCTTCAGACACGACAGATATACATAACAAAGATACTAATATGAACCAACCCCCAAATACTACCTAGACTTCAACTTGCCCATAAAAAGTACGGCATCATTCCTATCCACATCTAACCCACGTAGGACAGATAGATCCAGCTGCAACTGCCGATCTGGGACTGAATGCCCACTGCAAACCATTGTAGAACATTTAACGTTGTGTATAAGTGTACTGTCCACAACACACAATTCTGCTAGCCATTACATGAGATCTACAATTAAATTTAAGTAGAGATATTCCGCACATCTGAATTCATTTATATATGAGGAGCATTGCAAATCTATTTCCCTAGCCAACCATATACAACTCCTGATAAATAAGAAAATACCATATAGGATAACCTGGGCCATAATAGATTATGGTGTCCCATACCGAGGCCAGCACTCTACATTTGACTCTGCCTTAAGGAAGCCCACCAAATATTAATTCATGATTTATCACAATTACTTAATAGACATCATGAAACATTCTCTTCCTGCTAACATAGACTCTACCGTACCTTTAGGTTCTTCCACAGGTCCAAATGCAAGCAAAATCAAGACTGGTCACCTGCTTCTCTACATTCACAGTCGTAACAATATACGTACGTATTCCCTTCATCTATTAATACCTTTTACCTCAAAATACACTGGCTGCACTAAAGTTAGGCATCTATTTCTAGCATTTTAGCTCTCTTTACTGACTACTGAACTAAAGTAAAATATTCTTTCTGACCACGCTGAACCACGAATTCATCTATCTATTTAATTACCCTTTAATGGCCATAAATGCTGTCTGCCTTCCTCCTCCACTTTATCAAAACCTTAATCTCTGACCTCTCACCCAAACCTACCCTGACGAAGAATAATACCAACCTTTTACCTTTTATCGTTATCTTTATTTTACTTTCGCTCTCATTCTTTTTATTTCCATTACTTATCCTCTTTACCCTCCATACATTTTTATTTTTATCTTCATTTCTACAATTCTCTCTTTCTTTTTCACTTCTCTTCACTCACTTACACTCTCTCCATTCTCCTTGATCTATTTGTCTATCATGACGCTTTGGTCTGTTTTTCACATTATATACCCATGATGATCATTTTCCTGACGCGCTAACTGCTCGATCTATTCCGTCAATCCAAATGCATCATGTATGTATGTATGTATGTATGTATGTATGTATGTATTTAGTTTATTTCAAGATTTCTTGCCAATAGAGAAAAAACTGGTTTCTAACCTAAATCCAAGGTTCCTTCATTGGAATTTCAACATCAACAACAGGGTATTTTGTGTATATGTGTGTGCAAATTTGTATGTTTTATGTATGTATTCTCATGCATATAGTTACATATCTAGACATGCTCATATATATTTAAATGATAAACTTCTGGAAAGTTTTACAGATTCTTACAGTTCCAGTGATGGATTGGATCTGTAGTCTTCGAATTAGCTTTCTCCTTTCTGGTTTTGAGAAGCCTAATTTCTCAAGATAGGTATTTAGGCAGTGTATAACATATCCCAGGCCCCCAGTAATTACAGGTAAATCCTGAACTTGTAATCTGGATAGAGTAACTGCAGATTTCTCAATAGTTCAGCATAGGTGTTCTCGTTTTCACTTATCTTCAGCTTTATGTTAACATCCACTGGGCAGCTAATTGCAGTTTCTCTTCTCTATCCTGAATCATTATATCAGGTCTGTTGTGCTTACATTTTATTGAGGTCTTCACTGGTACATTCCACCAGTGTTCCCTTTTTTATGAGTGGCTATGGCTTCTACCATATTGTGGGTTTGTATTTCTTTGTCTTTGGGATTATTCTTCCAACGGATTTCATTATAGAGCGTCCTAGATACAACCTCATGTCTCATCGGTAGATAGTGCCGTGATGACATTTTCGGACAACTGCTTATGATGTGGGTGATAACTTCAGTGTGAACTCCACAAAGTCTGCATCGGTTGTCACATTCTACGGCTTTTCCTGCATCTCTATCCCTTTTGTGCATCAGGTACTTGGTTGATATCTCCTGTTTCTGGATTGAAAACGCACAGCCTTCAACGTGAGAGGTAGTACTCCGGTTATTGGTCCATGATAAACTGCTTTGATGATCGACGTTACTATCATCACAGAGCTTTCTATTAACATATCCATGCATAGTCTTCTGCTCATACAGGCTCATCCTTTCATCTGAAGTTATGTTGTGGTAGAGTCGTGCGATTTCTTTGGGTATATATTCTAGGTTATCAGACGAAGGAGCTGCCTTCCAAATCTTATGATGTTATCAGCTTCATGTATGCAGACTTGGTCAAGGGATGCAATTTGACGCTTGAAGGTTAAAAGATGTTGCCGAAGGGATGTGATGCAACATTCAGAGGCATTTTGGATCGATGTTAAACTTCTGCCGCCTTGGAGGTGCGGTAGTAAGTAAGTTTGTAAAATCGAAATCTTTTTTTTTTTAAAGTACCAGGAACTGTACACGAATATGAACTGCATAAACAGTTAAATGACACTGTTTGCGTATCGGGCGCGAATAAGACATTTCATTTTTCTCATATCACTGTATTCATATTTATTCAATTTTCGTTTTATGTACCCCACTGTATTGTGTTGTCTGTCTTTGTTCGTCCTTTCTTTCTAAGAGCTATATGCTTATATTAAAGAAAAAACGCCTTTTTCGTCTGCGACACGGAGTTGTTTTCAGTTATTACCTGCGGTATGTAAGTTCGTTTCCTGTACTGTGGTTGTGAATTTTATTATAATGTATTGAAGATCTTATTGGGATTTGAACTGTTGTCCTGTGGAAAACGGTAATTTTTACCCTACGGGGTAGAAACTTTCTGCAAATTATTTATTGAACTGTGAACTTGTGAAGATAATTTCTGAAAATCCTTATGTTAACCAACATGGACACTCACCCAGCCGTTAGCTATGCTACAGCGGCAGGAAGGTATGCAAATAGCGACGCTGTAAAGTCAAGGAAGTCAAGTTTGACGAAAGGAGACTAAAAAAAAGCTAACGAGCTAATCGCTAAAGAAGGAAACAGCCTGAGACTGAACCCCCTAAAAGAAATATTGGAGGAAACAACGAAAAAAAAAAACCGTTGTATATAGTACAGCAGCAAAAAGACTGAATTAGCAAGCATTGAAGAAATGGAGGAGTGCCTCAAGGAGGCGAAGCAGCTTACGACGTACTACTGCAGAAGCAAGAAGTACGGCACAGTGGAGGTACGGTTTGCGACCGAAGAAGACGCATAGAGTGCTCCACTGTCCCATTATGGTCGGATGATTGGTCACTGCTGCCAACCTATCGTGACAAATGTGCGGCCAGAATTAGGACAGGCAGAGTACCCCCAGAAATAGATGAAATGTGGCTGGTGGCGGCCAACCTCTTCAGCGCGGAGGAGGAAACCAATGTCCTGAGGGTCACGAGGACAACGGAGGTGAACTGGTTTGGATACGGCCTTGAGGTGACGGTCCAAATCAGCGTCCCGGACCTGCATAAAATTGTGGATGAGATTGTGTTACCGGAGGACATCAAACTACAAGTGATAGTGGGGGGAAGACTTCCCATCTGCTACCACTGTGGAGTACGGGGTCACATGCAAGCGAGGTTTCCCCAGAAACAAGAAGTAGAACAGGAGTAGGAAGAGGAGGATGTTGAGCAAGGTGTGTTGGTGCAAGTCCAGGCAAAGGAAATAATGGAAGCAGCAGAAGGGAAATACCCAGTCGGAAAGAGAAAGAAAAAATGGAGGAAAATGCATTCTCGCGTCCAAAAAGCCTACAAAGAAAAGGGAAAAGGCAATTTGGAGGAGATGCAGATAGAAGGTGCAGAAGGAGCAAAAGAGAAATTTGCAGAAGAGAGAACAAATGAAAAAGAAAGCATGCAGAAAGGAAAGGAAGCAACAACGAGGAGTAGCAGTAAGATGGACACACAAGTACCAGGAACATCGAGAGAGAGTGGAGGGGGGAAGAGGTGGCGAAAAGAAGAGATGTGAGGAGGATGGTAGAATACAAGAAGAGTATAGAGATAGAGAAGAGGATTACAACGATAAAAAATGTCATAAGAGTTAAGATAACGGGAAGTGAATATACAGAGGACGACAGGGCGGTTTTGCTGGAAAGAGAGAGAGAGAGAGAGAGAGAGAGAGAGAGAGAGAGAGAGAGAGAGAGAGAGAGAGAGAGAGAGAGAGAGAGAGAGAGAGAGAGCGGATAAATTGAAAGAATCGTTCGGTGAACGGATTGAATTATCGGAGCTGTGGTTTCGATGTGACAAACGTCCACCAGTAGTGCTATTCGAAGACAATGTGTAATACCTTGTCGATTGAATAAAATGTAATTAAAATTTGCAAATTAAAATGGGTTTTAAAAGAAAGAACCATAAACTGCTCACGAACATGTATGGCATAAACAATTAAATGAAACTGCTTGCGTGTGGGGCGCAAGTAAGACATTTCATATTTCATTATATCACTATATTTATATTCATTCGATTTGTTTTATGTACCCCACTATATTGTGTTGTCTTTTCTTTGTAAGAGCTATATGCTCATAGTAAAAATAAAACTAGCAAGCCATGCTACTGCAGACTGAAGACGAGCAATGACTCAGAAACTAGTCTCTGGATGCTGGCTTAGCTGGGTGGAGGTGCTTATCTCCCCCTTGTAAACATAAAGACACAAGAAATGTGTCAAGGCCGACAGGAAACTGTGCAGCTTCCTAGGGCTAAATAGCAGTAGTATTATTCCCTTCAAGGGACTATCACATTAAGTTGACAGCATATAACTACTTTATATATATATATATATATATATATAGTGACAGTAGATCGTGTGTTTTAAAAATATAACTATTCAAGTTGCTACCACTATCAAAGTTTAAAAGGCAGAGTTCACATCAAACTTTAATAGTGGCAACACCTGGAATAAAGCTGCATTGACACGTTCTTAACCAGGATAAAATCTAGATGAAGATGAACAAACAAGGAGCAAATAAAAACTACATAGCAAGATATCTAAGCAGCAAAAACATGTTGGACGGCTGTTTAAATTAAATACATACTGTATATTGTAATAATAAAAACTGTAATAATAAAAACTGATTGTAATAATAAAAGATTGTAATAATAAAAACTGTGTAGATATGTAATTCTTATTTCAGTTGTTTTACACACATACACACATACACAAATGTATGTATCTATCTATACACCCGTATACAAATGTGTTTATTTAGTGTATGTCTATGTGTGTTTCCTGAACTCTTCTTTGTATACTTTGATCATTTGCACGGGTCACAAACATAGGAATGTTTATTTGATGGCTTGGAGGCTAAGAATTTCAAGAAACTGAACTGAGACTGGCCAGATAATCATTAAAAAAAACCCTAAAAAACAACCAAAAAACTGATGGGATTGAATGATTTGGTGACTGTACAATGGTTTCTTCCATAAAGAATCAACAGCCCTCAAGCAGAAATCGAATAGACAGAATAGCAATTTGTTCATAAACATACATAAATATGGTTCTATATATCTTCCGGATAATTGCAGGACTTTCGATTATGTTTATGGAATGAAAATGGTATCGTTTGAAGAAAAACATCAAGCAGATAAAAAAAAAAAAAAAAAAAAAAAAGAAAATAGAATGATGTGAAAAGAAGAGAGGAAAATAAAAATAGATAAAAAGAACAAGACAAAAATAAGTAATTGAAGTTTGTTTGGTTTATTACTCATATTATTGTATTTAAGATGGTATGCAAACATATAGAATTATGTACCACTACGCCACGATCCAGGTTCATTTCTCGTGTACAGACAATTCACATCTTAAAAGTTCTTTATGTATTTGACAGGAAAAAAAACCCCACCTCAGTAAAAAGCAAAACAAAACAAAACAAAAATGCTTGTGAACAGTTTATTTCTCATCACTTTCACTCATAAATTTGTATGTATGTGACGGTGATACATCTTGTACACGCTGTGCTGATCAGTATAGAAAGTAAATCAATTAACAGAAATAAGCATTAATTATATTTCATCGACACCTACATTAATTTATGCACGTGTTCAGGTAAGAATGCCCATCCTATATATATATATATAGTACAATATTGATAATAAGGAGAATGAAGAATTTGAACATCCAAACCTAATGTTTATTTACAGTTGGTTTATTCATAATAATTGTCCGACACGTGTTTTGATCGCCTTAATTGCATGTTGTTGCATATTTATATGCAGCGACTTATGCATTATTAGTACTACCTCTTCAGGGTGCATAAATATGACATTGTTCGAAGAGGAATTTCCTTCCGTTATTAGTTTGAATTAAGCTTGGTAACAGTAGTAGTAAACCATGACGTTCATCGATGAGCTGTTTTTCACAACTCAGCATTGGCTGAAGGAACCAGCCATGGCATTTTACATAGAGAAATTCAGCATCTGCCTATATATAAGGGTGGCCTGTTAGTAACTTTTCAATTGAAAGGCAAAAATATATACGCCACTAAAGCGATTGAGGGCGCTTTCTCAGCACCAGTATTGCTAGAAATAAGAGCCAAAACAACTCATAATGACAATAACGCACCGTCTTATTTACTGACAAGGGAAGCGAGCTCCTTAAGAACCAGGAATAACCAGATCACCAGTGATTTCGCCTTTACATTAACGCTCGTCAGTGGCCCTCACCGGTGCCTTGGGTTAAACCCAACTACCCTTGCCAGCTTATCAGACCACCGTAGACATCATATGCTGATTTAATAAAAGGTGTAAATTATAAATAATAAGGGTGGTTTGTTCGCAATTTTTCAAACGAAAGGCAACGATATATACGTCACTAAAGCGACTGAGGGCGCTATTCAGGACCAGTATTGCTAGAAATAAGTGTCAAAACAGCTTATAGCCACAATAACGCAACGTCTTATCTTTCAATATTTTTGTACCGTTTCCACACAAACACGTACACAATCCCTGCCACACCACACACATACACAACTCTCTCTCTCTCTCTCTCTCTCTCTCTCTCTCTCTCTCTCTCTCTCTCTCTCTCTTACACACATACACACACACACTCTAGTTACACCCTAGCTACCTCACACAGATAACAACTTACACATCCATTCTTTTTACAAATGCACATATAAGCACACGATTGTACCATAAGGTATAACTACACACACACTCCTACATACAATCGCTGACACACCTTCCTCCTACCCGCCACTTACACTTTACTTGACAATTATATGTAACATCTTCATGCCTGCCATGACTATTGTATTCACATATACTCTCTCGTAGTCTGAGAAAGACGGTTCTACAATTTCTTGCTGATCAACCTGCACAAATGATATATTTATATAGTGATCAAATGTACGTGTTGTACATTAGCTCACTCCTTCCAACTAATTGACGTTGCCTGAACAAGTGTACTGTGTATCACACCTCAGATGTCGAAGTATTCGCAGAATAACATGAGATGAAATGGTTTGCTCAAGGACACAGCTCACTACCCGGTCCAATAATTGTAACCACGACCTTGCGATAGTGAAAGCAACATCGTAACCACTAGGTCGTCCACCCTCACACATATATACATAAAAAATACATAGAGCATTGAATACCATACCTGATTTCTCTAATTTTTTATTGTTTATACTATACACACACACACACACGCGTATATGCATATATATATATATATGTATGTATACTTACATGCGTGCATACATGCATGGCTACGCATACATATGCTCACACTCTCACACACAACACACATATACCTGAATTGTGCCACGTGTCTTTATAAGAAATGATTACCTGAGCCTCAACAAAAGATATCAAACAAGTCGCAAGCAGCAGCAGCTCTACCAACAATGACAGTCGTTGCGTTAACATGAAATAAACAACAAGGTGAAGATTAGACATTTTAAAGTATAAAATTAATTTGTCAGACTGCCAAATGTGCTACTTATGTAGTTTGGTTGCGGTTCCAGTTGGCGGACATCGGAACAATTAAACAATTCAAAATAAATCATTTCATTCTTCAGCCAAATTTCTTTTCATTTAACTTTTTGTTGTTGTTTTGTTGTTAGTGTTTGTTGCTTTAGGTTACTCAACTCCCAAGAGATCTTAATTAGAGAAGAAACCTTTATGCATAATTATGGTGCATCAGAGATTCACATTTGGTGGAGCGAATAGGGTGCTGTTTAAAAGTTACCAAGCCAAAAATCTCATTGCCTCTGCTGATTTACTTTAAATAGACATTATGTTGCTGGTTCAGCTCACTATTCTATCAGGTCATTAAGAATGAGATTTCCGATTTTGAACTGAAAGTTTATTTTACTTTATCTCACCTAAATTATCAACACAATTTTGCCATTTTATCGGTAGCTTATTTATGCCGGCAGCGAAGAATTCTGGAGACCAAGAGGTGATGAAATCACGAAAAGCTGTTTATGCATCTTCAGATTTGAAGTTTTTCCCTTGCAAAAAGTTGTCTAATGCCTGAAAGATGTGATAGTCAGTTGGTGCAAGGTCAGCTGAATATGGTGGATGACAGAATACTTCTAAGTTCAGTTCCTGTAACTTGAGTAGTGTTCTTTGTGGAACATGTGGTCAAGCGTTGTTTTATAAGACAATTGGCCTGTTTCTATTGGTCAATCTCGGTTGTTTAATTGCAAGTTCACTCATCATTTCATCATAGCTGATATATACATCTGCTGTAATTGACTTACCAGGTCTCAAGAAGCTGTAGTGGATGACACTAGCGCTGGACCACCAAACAGACACAAATAGTTTTTTCTTTTGGTGAATATTTTTCTTTTAGCACTTCGTCTCTATCCAACCACCGTGCAGATGCTATTGTTAATCCATTTTCCATCGCCCGTAACGATACGATGCAAAAATGGTTCGCTTTTATGCCGTGACAACAAAGAACAGCAAGTTTCAAGATGACGTGTCATTTGACGCTCGTTCAGTTTGTGTGGTACCCATTTGTCCAGCTTCTTTACCTTGCCGATTTGTTTCAGATGGTCCAATTCAGTTGGAATAGAAACATCAAATCTTGCTGTAAACTCACGCGTAGTCTGAGATGTATCCACTTCCACTACAGTTTCCAGCTCATCATTATCCACCTTGGCCTCAGGTCTACCACAGAGGTGATTTTCAAGAGTAAAGTCACCAGACTGGATCTTCTCAAACCATCGACGTACAGTGCGCTCATTCGCCACATCTTCACCAAACACCTCATTGATGTTTCGAGTTGTCTGGGATGCATTGGTTCCACGACGGAACTCGTATTTATAACTAACACGAATTTTTTATCTATCCATGGGTTCACAAAAATTGATTTACCAAAGAAAACACACAATATAATCAAGCATCATGAATTGCATTTCGAAAAGTGATGAAGTAACTCTTCAGTGTTGTAAACCAAAGAATTGTCAGGATAAAACATTAAAGTTGACGACTGTCAAACTTGGTGCATAAGAAAATCGGACATTTCATTCTCAACGACCTAATATAATGAATAAAAAGTATTTTTCAAATGAGCTGTTACAAAGGAATAAGGCAATCAGTAGAATTGACTTTAGAGAGCAACGTGCATTGATATAAAAAAAATACCAATGTATTCTAAAAAGAGTTTAGATTCGGTTTTCTCTCTGTTCTGAATACTTCCATAATGCAGCAGAGGTTGTATAATTAACAAATCTTTCGTTAGCCTTCGATACTGATT
This sequence comes from Octopus bimaculoides, assembly GCF_001194135.2. Lineage (NCBI taxonomy): Eukaryota > Metazoa > Mollusca > Cephalopoda > Octopoda > Octopodidae > Octopus > Octopus bimaculoides. The sequence continues at coordinate 35,821,210 of NC_068992.1, read as the reverse complement.
AGTACTGAAATCAATGTAATCGTTGTGATTAGATGCGCAGATTCTTATTTCTTTTTATGAAGTCGGAAGAAGCTAATTGCTTCCATTCACACCGGGGTGAGATCTCTTTGGTTGATGTTCAATTTCTGAAGGCTGTTACATGTAGATAAAACGATATACGGGAAAGTTCCAGATAACTGTTTGGATTTGGAGAGGACTGAGTGAATGTGTTCAGAGAGCAATCTTATGAAGAGTGAGATGCAGTAGGGATGATGATCGGAGAAACATTAGTTACCATCTTTAGCAGTCTATATAGACTGTTCTTGATTAGAGAAGCATGTCTCGCAGTGAGCTAGTGATCATTGGTCGATTTCTGAGCGTAGTTTATGGGGTTTATGTATATAACTTCAACTTGACCTAACTATCCTTGCTTTCAGTTACATGGAGAGTAGGGAATTCATATGAGTTGTGATAGAAGGTAAGAGAGGTAGGCTACTTTTGCTTATTGTTTTTTATCCTCAAACAAAGATACAGAAAGCCTCTTCACTGCCAATATTAAAACCACAACACCACCATTTGCAACAGCAATAAAAGCAGTAGAAACAAGAAGAGATCTATCAGAGAAACTTAAACCATTGGAAAGGAAGCGAAAACCTATATTACCACACTCCTTGAAAAATAAAACCTCACACGAATAATGTCTTCATCAAAACAACACAAACATCGACACACCGACATTGATGCAGGTGGCACAAATGCACACATATGCATTAATTAGCCTTCGTTATCTCCCTCAGATTTGTTAGAAAATGGCGAGAAGAGGAAAAAATTGAAATACGGAAAGCGGTCATTAGAAGATTAAAAAGAAAGAAAATGAAAAAAAAAATAAAACATAGACCAAGCATAAAGCTTAGAAATGTGGATAGAGTATAAAATGTCTCATAAATTGGGAAACAATCAAAGCAATATCAAGAAAATCAGAAACTACAAAATCTAAAACTCCAAACCAAAGCAATAACAGCTAAAGCTGCAATCACAGTGCCACCACAAACCATAACAACATTATAATAACAACCACAGCAAAAACATTCAATGGAGCAACAAGAATAAACATCCTACAAATTCCATCAACTTCACCACTGTAAATATAAAATGACAGTAAGCTGAAGGTTAAATAAGTACTAAGCTTACAAAGAATAAGTCCTGGAGTCGTTTTGCTCGACTAAAGGCGGTGCTCCAGCATGGCCACAGTCAAATGACTGAAACAAGTAAAAAGAGGAAAACAATAATAATCAAAATTATATATATATATATATATATATATATATATATACTGATGTTCAGATCATTGAATTTTTGAATTTCTGATTTTTTTCTTAAAATTCATTTTTTAAATAAGATTTCCTGTGGTTTACAGTTTTTGAAATTGTGCAATTTGTATATATTGGCAGGTGCTTCCCCCCTTAATTTATTTCCTTTTTATTCTAAGAACACTACAGTTTTCTCTGTTCATACATACAAAATATCATCTTTAGTGTATATTAACACTTTAATATCTACAATTTTCTGTGCAAATTTTACCCTCCCTTTCTTTCCTTTCCTTTCATCCTGAATATTAAAAAATGTAAACATCCTTTTTATTGCAAAAACACAATAGTCTTTTCTGATCGGACATAGAAACGAACATCTCTAGAAAATTTTAAAACTTGTGTGAAATGTTAATCTTTCTTTTCTCTCTGACTACCCGAATATGTAAACATACCTTCTATTGTAACAACGCAATTAAATGCACGAAAAATTATTATTATTATTATTATTATTATTGTTGTTGTTGTTGTTGTTGTTGTTGTTTTTGTTGTTGTTGTTGTTGTTGTTGTTTTTGTTATTATTATTATTATTATTATTATTATTATTATTATTATTATCATTATTATCATTATTATTATTGAGTGAGAGAGCAGTGCATGCCATCAAAGTGACACTGCGGTACAAATATACAAAGCACAGTATACCCATCATGAC
>NC_068992.1:35813717-35815070 GCF_001194135.2 Octopus bimaculoides | reverse complement strand
GCCATTGTTATTAAGTGAACGATATTTCGACATATCGTGTGTCTTTCACAGGTTCAAAAAATAAACTTGTCAACCTACTTCATTTTGGTAATATTTATAGGATTGAGGTTATTCCCCCAGGAAATATCCTGTAAGTATTACCAAATGAAGTAGATTGAAGTTTATCTTTTGAATCTGTGGAAGAAACACGAGGCGCCTAAATATCGTTCACTTGATAACAATGGCACTCTTCTTTTTTTGCTTCTATATTTCCTGGAAGAGTAACCTCAATCCTATTATCATTATTATTATTATTATTATTATTGTTGTTGTTGTCATCATTCAGTAGTTATATTTTATCACGTGCTTTGACTGCACTACCGAGCGCAGCTCTGTGTGCCTTGGATATGTGCTGTGGTATGTTGTGATGTTCTTATTGTTACTGTATTGAAAGTGTTTTATGCATTATGTGTGCGGTGCCTAGTAGTGCTATTTTCTGTATATTATATATATTTGTTTTGTCCTGGTGTTTTTGTTATGTATTTGTCTGAATATTTTTTATCATACCCAATTCACCTATTATGATATGAATTGTTGCTGTTTTTAGACTCCACATTCAAGTTACCTCTATTTCCAGGTCTTTGTATTTTTAAAGTTTTTTAATTTCTTTTAGAGAAACGTTGTCATCTGTTGGTATTGATACATCGATTAGAAAGCATTTTTTTTCTTGATGATCTCTGACAACTATATTCGGCCTGTTGGCCTTATTTTCTCTATCTGTGTGCGTTGGCATATCCCATAGTATAGGATATGCCAACACACACTTTTGTTATTCCATAGTGTTGGCATAGCTTCCAGTGTATATAGGTCCCAACTCTGTCGTGTCTGTGAATATATTCCTTCTTAGCCAGGACTGGGCAACCAGAGATAATATGGTTTATTGTTATGTCCATCGCCACATATTCTGCAGTTACTTGTTATGTTTCTTTTCATTATATGGTTTTTGGTAATTTCTGGTGGGAAGGCTTTGGTTTTGTGCTGCAATTAAAAATCCTTCAGTCTCTGCTTTGAGTCCTGAGCTTCTCAGCCATTATTGGGATTTTGCTTTGTCTATTTCTTTTGGGCTTATTTTAACCCAATATTTGCCATGCATGGGGCTTATCATGCCATCGTTTCATCATGATCCGTTGCTGTTCCAGTTTTAGTTTGGATTTCAGTTGTTTTACAGCTTTTGTTGTTTCTTCTTTTTCTTCATAGCTGTTAGGTAGTATGACTTCTTGTTTGTATTTGCCAACTTCCTGATAGATTGAAAACAGTTTTTTGTTTTGTTTGTGTTTTGTGGCTATTTGTATTAGTTTTCCTTGCTTCTGAAGT
>NC_068992.1:35804993-35813447 GCF_001194135.2 Octopus bimaculoides | reverse complement strand
TTTATCTAGTGTGATGTTGCTAATCTTAACTAGTTTTCCTCTTTTCAGGCTTGCTTTGGCACATTTTTCTAATTCATATTTCATCTTTATTTCTTTGGTAAATCGATGTACTCTCTGTAGTAATGTTTTCAGTTTTTTATCATTTGTAACGTACAATTTTAGATCATCCATATATAAGAAGTGGCTGACTGTTTTGCCGTAAGAGTTGTATCCACATCCAGTTCTGTTTAGCATGTCAGATAAAGGTGTCAGTGCCAAACAGAAAAGGAGTGGAGAGAGCGTGTCTCTCTGGAATATTCCTCTTCTAATGGGGATGCTTTGGTTTTTATGAGTCCCTCTTTTTTCTGGAGCTGTAGCACTGTCTGATTATTGGTGTTCCCTTGTTCATGGCATGTGTGGAGAATTCTATCAAAAGCCTTTCGGTAATCGATCCAGGCCATACTTCGACCCTTCTTCTTTCTGCGGCTGTTTTCAGTTATGGCTTTATTGATCAGAAGCTGATCTTTCCACCCGTATGAGCCCTTGCAGCATCCCTTCTGCTCTTCTGGAAACAGGTTGTTTCCTTCCAGATGTTTGCTCATTCTCTGCGAAATTATTGCAGTAAAGGCTTTGTAAATTGTAGGGTAGGGAGATAAGTTATTGGTCTGTAATTTCGTGGGTTTGCTGTTTCAATGGATTTGGGAATTAGGATAGTTTTCCCTCCCGTGAGCTATTCAGGCATTGTGTCTGGCTCTGCTAATATGTCATTAAATTTCTCAGTCAGCTTTTTATGTGTTCCTGTCAGATATTTTAACCAGGAGTTAGGAAACTTATCGTGCCTGGATACCTTCCAGTTGCTTAGTCTTTGCAGTGCCTGGGTGACCTCTTCAGTTGTTATAGGAGTCCAGAGTTGTTTAGGTGCTTTGTTCGTTGTTTTGAAAGACCATTTTTGAGGTTGTTCTTTACCGACCATATTTCTTACCAAAATTCTTCCACTTCTTCTGCTGTTGTTGCTGCATTTATGTCTATTTTATTTTTGCTAAGTTCTTAGTAGAATCTTTTGGGCTTGGGGTTGAACTGCTTGTTTTGTTCAAAGAAACGTTGGCGTTTCTCATACTGGAGGATTCTTTGAGCTTTGGCGAGGATATCTTGCTTTATCTGTTCCTGTACTTCAGGTATACCTTTTTCTGTAATTTTGTATTTACGTAGTATTTTTGTTCTCTTGTTGCTTAGTAGTGTTGATTGTCTACTAGTTTCGTTAAGGATTGACAGATCTTTTCTTTTTTTTTCAATTTTTTTTTCTGGATATTAAGCGGAGCTACCCGTATGACATTGGATCTGACAGTGTAACGGCCAACAGATGGCTATTAAGGGGGCTCCCAGAGGAACCCAACAAAACAGACTGGGTGGGAGAATCACTCGACCACAAACAGCTGCAGGAGGGTAAGTGACACTCCTTTTTACCTTTCTTTACTTCTTGGACAGTATGACGGTTCTTAAAGTAGGTTGTATAAATGTACGTGGCCTAGGGGTCGTTGTGAATGCAAGGACACTTGTGCAACGACCTCAGATGGCTAAGCCTGGATATAATGACTTTGAGATTTTCGCATCTTTTAGTCGACCGGGAATAGGGGGTGGGGTGGCAGTGTTGTTCAGAAAAGGCTTGGATCTCGAGACACAGTCGGTCTTCCTGGACCTGGAAGGTAAGTCGGTGTTCCTGACGTGAACGATAACGAAGGCAGTGCTTTTAGACTAGTCGAAGCGTACGCACTGACTGGAGCGGGGTAGCCGGAGTTCTTCAGACGCTTGGAGGCCTTTCTAGGGACGTTTCGCTCTTTAGTGTTAGTAGGCGATTGGAATGCAATTTTAAATGCACCTGTGGATTGGGTGGGGCTAGTGGATAGGAAAGGCGGGTGCAGAAGCCTCACAATTCTGCTCAGTTGTTTCCAGCTGGCGGACAGGTTTAGACTGGATTTCCCGAACATTCCAGTGTGGTCATAGGAAAAGAGTGCCGGGTCATCCACATCTTATCTAAATAGGGTGTTTTGTAGACCAGCAGATAGAAACAGCATAGAGTGTCCACAATTTAAATTCGTAAATTACACAGCCTTTAAATTTGTGAATTGTACGGTTGGCCTAGATAGGCTCCATTGGCAGGAACCTGGATACTGGACGCTGAACGCATCCTTCCCGGTGCATCAAGCTTTCAGAGCCCGGCTTAGCAAGTTAATCCATCGAAAGTTGACGGGTGCAGTCGTCAACAACCGATGATGGGGTTGGGAAGTGCTAAAACAGAAGATCAGAGTAAAAACTGTAGAATTTAGTAGAGAACTAGCGTTGGAGGAGATCAGAGTAGAGGAGAACTAGTGAGGAAATTAAAAGAGGCACTCAGTAGAGGCATAGTGACCGACGTGTTGGCAGCGAGATTGATTCTGAACCATGCATGAAGGCTTCATTGTCAGAACTAGGGCGCGTGCTCTAAAGCAGGAGGGAACAAAAGCCATTCGATTGGCCCGGGTGGTCGAGGCGCAACGTAGTAATAAAACTACAATTCGGTCTTTGAGGGGTCGGGACGGGCACATGTTACACGAGTCGAAGCAGATGTGTGCGGAATTTCAGCGGCACTTTGCTGAACTGCATGGGGTGCGCTGTGGCCCGGAGGCAGAGGTTAACTTCACTTCCTACCTTGAAGGTATGCCGTGGCTTTCCGCCAGGGATATGGAATTCTGCGAAATGTCAATAACAGCTGAAGATATACGTGACACATTGGCTAGTTGCGCGTGAGAGAGGTCTCCAGGATGGGATGGTCTGCCTTTCGAGATTTATATACTTATGCCAGACTTGTTTGGTGAGCTTTTCTGAAACGTCTACAACAACTGGCAACAGAATGGGAAAATACCCGGATCTGTGGTGACGCTTCTAAAAAAGGATCCTGACAAGGGGGACATTGTTGATAACTTTAGGCCGGTAACTCTGCTAAATGCAGATTACAAAATTTTGGCCAAGGTGTTAGCAAAGAGATTGACGCTTGTCGTTGACAGACTGGTGGGTGATGCGCAGACTTGTACTACCCCCAGCAGAACTATACACGACAACCTCCACCTCACGTGATATATCATAGAGAGGGTTGGTAAATAACTTGGCATGGGTGGGGCCCTGATCCAAAACCATTTGGATCAATCGAAAGCGTTTGATAGGGTCGACCATCTGTACTTGGAGGCTGTCCTCAAGGAGGCTGGTTTCAGTCCCGTTTTCAGAGGCTGGATCGCTGGACGGAAAGATCTGTTAAGTGTCTCGAGGTCTGATGCGGTCCGATCTCCAAGAGGACAAGAACTGGGGTAAGGTGACAAACAGGGTGTCCAGTCTCACCCAGAAATAGTTCGAGAGGAATCTGTCCCTGAAAGGTCGGGCAGAGGTGGTGAATGCGTACATCGTCCCTTTCCCCGCTTCGTAGCTGAACGGGCTTGTCCATGACAGTCAATAGGGCTTGACCGAGATGCTTGATGAGCGATGAAACGGTTCTGCATGCTCTCGTACAGTGTCCGCATATTGTTGACTTGTGAAGCTTTGTCGAACAGTTATTTTCACGTGTAGGATGGACCCGGATATCGTCCATTGTGAAGATTGCACCGCCTCCGCGAACGGAGGACAATTTTTCTTTCTGTCAGGTGGCTGTGGCAAAAGCGGCTGTGTGGTGGATGTGATTGAAAGGGTTGAAGAAGGGTACCTTTCTTTTTGTCTAAGGCCTCATTGACTTTTTCAGGTTCCACCTGAAAAGGAATGTGAGGCTGGAGAGGGAGGTACTGTCACTCAGTAAGTTCCTTGAAAAGTGGGTGAATGTGACAAGAAAGGCCCGCGTGAATGGACCTACTCTAAGTGTGCGCCTGTAGGCTAGATGCAAGGAAGAAGAGAGGGTGCTTTTCGGAGGAGCCGTTTGTGTTAAGGGGTCCAAAGTGCGTGAGTTCTCTTTGGTCACCTTACGGTGGAGCTCCCCACCTATTGGGGAAGCATATTGTTGATTTAATCTCTTTGTTAATCATTGTGTTGACTGTTTACACGTTTATCCTCACTGTCCCTCGTCTGTGTATCGTCTTCCATGTTTTGTGTTTGGCTAATAAAGAAAGAATTATTATTATTATTATTATTATTATTATTATTATTATTATTATTATTATTATTATTATTATTATTTAAAGTTAAGGCGTTGAGCTAACAGAATCGTTAGCAAGCCGGGCAAAATGCTTATGCGGTATTTCGCCTGAGTTCAAATTCCGCCGGGTTCAACATTGCCTTTCATCCTTTCGGGGTCGATAAATTAAGTACCAGCTACGTACTGGGGTCGCTGTAATCGACTAGCCTCCTTCACCCCCAAAATTTTCAAGGCCTTGTGCCTGAACGGAAATAATAATCATTATTTAAAACGGTGAACTAGCAGAATCATTAGCTAACCGAACAAAATGATTAGTGGTGTCTTTGTCCGTCTTCTCCTCTCGAATTCAAATTCCACCGATTTCGACTTTGCTTTTTATCTTTTCGCGACAGACAAAATAAGTACCATTATTTAATTTATTTACATTTGGCGGATATTTGTCCTCATCTTGTTTGTTTTTAACACAACGTTTTGGCTGATATACCCTCCAGCCTTCATCAGGTGTCTTGGGGGAAATATCGAATCTTGGTTCTCATTCCTAAGGTACTTTTTCGATGTTATTATTATTATTATTATTATCATTATTATCATTATTCAGGTCACTGCTTGGAATTGAACTCGGTATCTTGGGGTTAGTAGCCCACGCTCTTAACTACTACGCCATATGCCCGTAGGCATATGAGGACAAATATCCGTCAAATGTAAATAATGTATATAATTCCTCATCTCTTAAATATAGAAAAATAAGTACCAGTTGGACACTGGGGTCTATCAAATCGATTCATCTGTTCCCCGAAATTTCTGGCCTTGTGCCAAAATTTTAAATCATTATTTAAGGCAGAATCTTTAACACGGCAAACAAAATGAATAGCGGTACACTCATCCGTCTTCACGTCCTTAATTCAAATTCCGCCTAGGTCGACTTTGCCTTTCATCTTTTCGGAATCGATTAAATAAGCACCAATCCGGCATTAGAGTCGGTATAATCGACTAGCCTCACCACGCAAAACTTCAAGCCTTGTGTCTGTACTAGAAAATATTATCATTTGTAGCAGGTGAGTTGGCAGAATTGTTAGAGCACCAGAAAAATGCTGGACAATATTTGTCCTATCCCTTTTCTCTCAACTAAATCTGTACCAATTTACTATAATATCCATTTTATGATATATAAGAATTTTCCAGCGATCATATTCAAATTAAAGGTTATTTTTGTACACGTACGCTTTACCATATCGCCAATTGTATAATAAAAAGTTGCCCACATCAAGTATCATTTATGTATCATAGTTATTTCCCTATCAAATATCATTTTTGTGGTATATATTTTAGTCTTAATTATTGTTTCCTGTTAACGTTGACAAGATGAAAGTCCACCACTTATCATAGATCGTCAAGTACGGTGAGCTCACTACTGGCCACTGCAACAGGGGGTCACCAAGGAAGCGTTACAAGGACTGCTCGAAGCAGTCCCTTAGCGTTTGTGACATTGATTAGCATTTGTGACTTTGTCCACTCTAACAGCTGACCGCGTCGCTTGGCGCCATACCGTCAGCGATGTTGTTTCCTCCTTTGAGATCTCATGCAGTGTGTCTCTTTAAGACACAGGTCAGAGGTGAAAAAATAATGTAGCTGCATCATCAGACACTGAACAACCATACCCCTATCATCACTACCATCGGATATGTCGATCCCACATCGTCCTTATCAGCCACGAAAGAGCGTGCAGACGATGTGGGCAATAGCCTTCCTAATCTTCGTCAGCGAAGCGATGTCAAGAAGGAATTATTGTTTACTACTTTACTGATTTTTGTGATCTTACTGTTTCCCTTTATCCCGAAATTCTGTTACTACTGTGTAGTTGTAAATCCTTTCTTCATATTTTGGTCATACTATTTTCAACAGTCTTTATATGCTTTCAGAAAGACGTCAAATTCAATTGCTTCTGTTTCGTAATTGAATTTTATGTGCGCTAAACTGCCTCCTATTTCTCATTTTATTTTATGCTTTTCGCGTTATGCTTTGCACATAGTTTCCTTTATGTGTATATTGCCAGGATCTCATTCATCCTTTCCCCAAATTAAGATGTTGAAACCACATAACTATACAGGCTTGGAAATGTATTAGTTGCAGTTATTTCGCTTTTTAGCGCTAAGTTTACATACGTTTTTAATTAGTTTCATATTTTTTACTGAATTCTCTCACCTACTTCTTGGTTCTTGAGATTCAGTTTCCGTTAAAATTTCATCAATTCCTTTCTAGTTCAGTATTATCTTTTCTTGACTGGTACATTTTAAATGCCAAATTTTATCCCTATAACCTATGTATTGAGCTAAACTTTTGGAGTTGCGATTCTATAAGTTTGTATCAAGAACTTTGAATAGAAAAGGTAGTTTATTGACACTTATCCTGTATTTTATCATCATTTCAGCTGTTTGAAATACTTCTGAAAACAACCTTGCCTGACAAAAGAATGGAGAAGTTCCTGAATATTAATGCAAAATACAATTGCTAATTTTTACTAACAGCCTTCCGATGGACAATAACATGGCTGCCAGTATTTGACAAAGAACTGCTTAAGTCGCTAAAACCACACAACCCCCTAAAACGAATATTCTTGTACCAAATTAAGAATTTAACTTATGCATAACATAAGATATTAGACTTGTTTTAGTCATATCTGTTTTGAACTTTGAATTTTAAAAATTTGGTTGTTTTGCTTTAATTGCAAATTAATTTTTTCTGTGTTATCGTATCTAGGTTATCATTTCTGTGTTATCATTTCATGTTATCATTTCTATGTTGTCATATTTATTAGGTATGGTAGCCTCGTTTCTTTTATCTTAGTCTACTATGTTGAGAACATCTAACTAAGGTGTCTCGTTTGAGAACATATTCCAGTCTTCATCTCAGAAATTACTAAGACACGGAAGTGGGCCATTGCTGATGTGCTTCTTCTGAACAATTTCCACTTTATAATATTTTTCTTAACTCAATATATTATGCTTTATATCTATTCATGATACTTTTCGTTTATTTTGTATATTGCGGTTTGGTTTTGTGTAGGATTAACAGTAGATGAAGACATGATGTTTCTTCTCTAGCAAAGATTTGATTAGCTTCTGCCAGTTCGACCTGAAGTAAAGGCTGGAAATGAAAAGATAAGTACTAGCCTGCAGATTGTTTTATGAAAGGGGAGCGAAAGCGGCTCGACAAGTGATGCTAATTGGTTATAGATAGACAGCAAGAAACTGGGAGACGGTGATTTTACCATTCAAACACTTGATTTATTCGGAGATTCGCGTAACTGCCTCAAATTTGTCTGTGTACTTTATCTCTTGAGCTCTGGTGGCCTATGAAAGAAATTGCCTTTGTGGTTGCTACTACTACTACTACTACTACTACTACTACTACTACTACTACTACTACTACTACTACTACTGCTGCTGCTGTTGGTGTTGTTCACTACTGCAGCTGAACGGGTATTGGAAGCTCCTTGAGTCTGTATCTTTTGCATAGGGTCGAATCTGTTGATTTTATTGTTTTATCCTGGTAATCAGCAAATCAGATTTGTTAGAAAATAATTTGCAAATCGAACCAGAAGTTTCAAAATGTATTTAATATATTTGTTCTTGCCATCCAAGCTAGCAAGAGAAAGTAGGAGGTAATTTTGAAGGTAAAAGTGTTACTCTCATCACAGAGCACTAAGTCGCAATATTGATCAACAAAAGTCGTAGCAAGAGTAACAACACCACCGTTACCAGAAACAGCAAAAACAGTAATAGAAGCAGAAACAATAGCTTACTAGACTTCGCAGGTATAAACCTGGTTTATGGTAGCTTAAGAATTTTTTACTAGTTCACAAAGATTACACAGATCGGATCAGCAAATTAGTTAAGTCGGCGTTGAGAGTGACAATCATTAACACCTAATGGGCAATTGGAATTGAACTGATAAGTATTAGCAAAGAATAGCGATCGAGAAAACTAGAATAGGAGATCAAGTTAAAACTTTAGAAGTCTGTTAGAGCTAAGGCGCGCGCTCAACAACACGAAAATTCTGAAACCGTTTCATGGATTCGAGTGGCAAAAGCACAGGTGACAACAATGCTACAAGTCATTGTTTTGTGGACTACGATGAACGTGTGCGACTCCATCCTAATCTGGTGTATGCAGTTTTTAAGCGAAATCAGGAGAGAACTTTAGCTTCTTTATTACTCTTGGAAATAATCTTGATAAAAGTTATATCTTTATATGCTATCCACTTCTTTGAACTTGTTTCATATTCTAATTGCTTTTATTAGTATCTGTGCATTTGAATGTATATAT
>NC_068992.1:35803007-35804348 GCF_001194135.2 Octopus bimaculoides | reverse complement strand
ATATAATGCTATATTAGAGATTTATGCTTGTTTATTATATGAAATAGAACATCTTAAGGATAAATGTTCAATCCAAATTTGAAAGATTTACATATGACCTTATAAGACCTTTTTTTCATTTTCTCTGGAAGTATACGTAGGAGCTTAGGTAGGTGTTGTCTAATTTTTGTTCATTATTTTCTTGCTTTAGTGTCTTTTTCTGGCTTTAATACAATTTCTAGTTTATAATATTTAAAAGTTGAAGTCATCACGGAACAGACAGAAATAGAGAAGTTACCTCTTATTTATATTGAAATTCAAATTTATGATTATTATGATCAAACGAATATATTTCATGAAGATTATATCATTTTTATCCTTTTTTATCTTACTATTTAGAGTAATGCCCAATATTTTACGCGACTTCTGATACCAATCGAAAAGTTTATTTGCTTGCGTTCGTATTCCTCACTAGAATGAGGCCTAACTGATTTTTTCCCACTTCTTTGGTCTCCTTACCTCAATAAAATGTGACCCTGCATATATGTTTAAGTAAATTATGTATTACTGTTAGATTTTTGAAGTTTTATAGAGTATGCGAAAAAGAATTTAATCTTATTGTGTTCATAAAGATGTCTTACCTTGATTCTATCAAATTTATACGATTTCCTTCTTAAGGCAAAGAAGAGAACTATGATTAGAGAAAAACAATGGGCTCTCTTTGTGACTAACACATTAAACAATCAACGTAAAAATCGGTTATGAAAATAAATACCCATAAACTACAGACATAATCTCTTACCAGCAATATATAAAGCCTTGACTATGAAGTAAATCGTTCATCTTGAAAATTAATAATACGTTACATAGAGACAGAAAAAGTTATTAGAAAAATTTATGGATGCAAGAAATTGGGAAAACCAAGAGCTTATTGCAGATTGTTACGAAAAACAAAACAAAACAAAAAAAAACCGAAGAAACATAACAGAAGTGTGTCGTAACTTAATTACTCTAATATCCATCAATGTAGGATGAGTTGGTGTGATCCTGCACTGCTAGATATTAGATAACCGTACGTATCCAACTAACCCAAAGCCCACTATATTAAAATAGAATACAATATAAACACTACGCGAAAAAAGAAAATCATAAAATCGCTGATCTCACAAAAGATAATTTTTGAGGGGAAACTTGTTTTCCCCTCACACTTCTAATTAGTTCAGGCGTTATTCAAATTTCTTTTGAATCAAATAGATTAATTCTACGAACAAAATAAATAAGCTTGCATGAGAATGTTAACTCTATTTACCAGAGGCGAAACCCGGACTTAAAACCTATTAAAATTGCATATATATATATATA
>NC_068992.1:35800604-35802752 GCF_001194135.2 Octopus bimaculoides | reverse complement strand
ATCACCATTTCCTGTTATGTTAAATACATATGGTAAGAGAGTTGTGACAGATCTGCTCTTTCAAGTAGATAAAACTCGATAAAATAATGCAGAAGTAAAAGATAAATACAGGAAATAACATAGGGATTGTAAAATTAGGGGATGAGAAACAGAAAAAAATTTTCACAATAGGTGCTTCTGGGGCTTAAAAAATAGATGCACACAAATTCATAACGAAAATCTCAGGTCTTAAGCAGATATACAATACACAGCAAATAACACTACTAAGTACTGTGCATATATTACATAGAATACTTTCGTTACAATAGTAAAAAATACGAAAGCAAAACAAAACTGCGTATACCACACAGAACTGTGTTGGGATGTATAGTGAAAGCATACTATGAAAATGTAACTACAGAATAATACCAAATTAATGCAGAAGAGCACCTATTTTTTAAAAAATACTGCATTGACTATAACTAGTTTGATATTGATTAACTGGCTATATGAAAACTTTTGTCTGAACATTGTAATTGTTTGAAATAAATTTATAAATTTACATATACGTATACATATATATATATTTGATATATATTATATATGAAATACATTATATATATCTACTAGCAGAGATACCCGGCGTTGCCCGTGTTACATGCAATTGAAGAATTAGACTTTTCTGTTACATTTTCTGTAATGAACTGGAATACCTATCATTCGAATTTCATCAAAATTGCAGATGAGGGTTCTTTCCCTCTTTACACACCCTAAAAAATTCTAATCATGACTCATGTATCCCACACTAATGATCTTAGATTCCAAAATTCCAGTGTTATGGAACTTGTTAAAAGGATTTTGCTCCTGAAAAATGGAGGTTATGGAGCTCTAAAATGTGGGAGTTAAGGCCCCCATTGAGGGTGGGTGTCTTAATTTCAGTCAGAGAAGTTGAATTGTTCAGAATCTTTTTTACTTCGGTCTTATATGTATTGTTCGAATTTCTTTGAAATACAAAATATATATATGCTCACTGGGTTTGTAAAAGAGAGAAAAGCTACAAGAAACCATAAGACGAATGATCACTATAAGCAGTCAGCTACCCTACCCTACTCTTGTTGTTACTACGCCCCAATGTAGGATTCCTCACCATACAAGTGATAGGCACAGCCGTAAGATGCATTACGGATCTATAGCAATTGGAAGGGCATGACCCAACTGATACATTAACAACTGTGTGACGTGAGGGATAAGAGGAAATGATAGTGTCACCTCTGGAGTTTGCAAATGACCACTACACCAATAGGTAACTGGACAGAATAAAATTACAATCTTTAAATGTCTTTCAATAACAAGTCGCTCATCTGGGAAGGCCTTGAAATCAATGTTACCATCGGGGGACTATGTGTGACCCAGTGATAATAAAAATACTCAATGGAAGTCTGCAACCAAATAACTTTACTCAACAATTGGCAACTGAATCTGTGGAGGCAAAGATGCCTCTCATTTACTTGACAATTTATGCACCATATTGCAGAAATCACAATCTAAGTATATCTGAAAGCAAACTCTTGCACTGTTGTACCATAGAATTAAAAATAACGCTTATCTTTTATGCTCGGGTGACCCTACAGCTTCCAAGAGTACAACTGTATTCGTCTTTGCTTAGATAAAATGACTAAATTGTGGGTGTTAAGTCCCCGTGAAGGGGTCTTTATAATTTGTAAAAAGATGAAATTTTAGAAATATTACTTCATTTGTGTCTAATATGTATGGTTAAAATTTCATCAACAGCAAAAATATATGAATTTTTCATGAGGGTTATGGCCCTTATGCATAGAACATAATTTTGAAATTTCATAAAGATCCATTCAGTACTTTTGACCTAGTTTTGGATCATAAAAAATAACTATAATTTGGGAACTAAGGCCCCCATTAGGGGGTCTGAGAATCCTCATGAGAAGTGGAAACTTTGAGAATACTTCTTGATGTGTGTCAATTACCCATGGTTGAAATTTCATCAACATCGAGAATTTACGAATTTTCATGGTTGCAGACCTCCATTGAGTATTTTTATTATCACTGGGTCACACATAGTCCCCCGATGGTAACATTGATTTCAAGGCCTTCCCAGATGAGTGACTTGTTATTGAAAGACATTTAAATATATAT
>NC_068992.1:35795556-35798056 GCF_001194135.2 Octopus bimaculoides | reverse complement strand
CACATATATATGAGTGGGTGTCTGTGTGTGTGTGTATATACACATACATACGTATATACATATATATTATGGATGTATATACAGTGTGTGTAAGATATTTGAGGACAGATTTATTCTCATAAAAAAAGACAGATATATAATAACAGATAATAACTTTATTTATAAAAAAATGCTATGAGAATAAAGATAAACCTTCTTTTCTATGATGTTATTCAATAAAGCCACCTTCAGCTTCAATAACTGCTATGTTAGTGCAGAGTCTTACTGAAACACATATGGCCTTCCATTGCATACACTGTCTATCCAGGGTTTAACAATTGTTTCCAAGACCTCAATGTAGGGCCTTGTGGAAAGAAGTAATATATATATATATATATATATATATATATGAATGAATATTTATGTATATATTTATATATGTATATATTCAAATGATGAATATACATAGATACATTATCCAGGCGCGTACCGTAAGGGCTCCTTTAAAGGAATTTGGTTAAGTATATCCAACAATCAGGCATCAATAAATGCAAGTAGAATACACATCCAAGTTAAATCCTAATGTTGGCTCTGTAAGGTGAATTCTACAATTAAAGATGTGATTTTCTCTTCATGTATTTTTGTTATATGCGTACGTGCGCGCGCGCGCGTGAATGGCAGACTACTACACACTTTCTGTTGTCCAGATTTACTAAGTATTGGTAGACCCGGAGTTGTAGTGGAAGACGCTTGTCCAATGTGCAATGCAAAGGGTGTAGAACTGAAGCAATGTGATTGCGAAGCTAACTTAATCTGAAAACCATGCTTGTATCTAAGTACTTCGGAGTGCGCATATTGGTGTGCAGACATGAATAATAACCGGCAAACACATACATACTTGTGCATATAAACTCACACATCACATAGATACATAAACACTCGTACTCATAAGGAGGCACAAATTCACCCCACCATTATACATATGCATATATACATATATATTGATGTTTGTCTTTATGTTTAGTTGTAATAAAAGTCAATCAATTTTACATGAATATAAAAGTTTATTCCATACATTTGAAGTATACAAATTAATAGTTCTTTATCAAGAATAGTACCGATGGTAACTTTGAAATTTCAACCAGCTAAGTTCCATCTCTGTGTGCGTATGTATGTGTGTGCATGTGTGCGTGTATGTATTTGAAAAACACAAAGGAAAATAAAAGGAGTAATTAAGCAAAAGAAAGAGAAGAGAAAGTGAAAAAAATTCTGGGGGTTCTAAAAACTGACAAGTCACTGTATTTAAATAAATGAATGGAACTATTGAACGACGTATAGGGAGTACTATTCAAAATTAAAGAGAAAATGAATGCAACAGACTTTACATACTTATATGGTTAAAATGTCACACACACACACACACACACACACACACACACACACACACACACACACACACACACACACAGACATATATGTATGTTTCGAGCATATTCTCTTCGACAGAAAGGATTAAGAGGAAAAAAATGAAGAGAGAATGAAAAAGAACGGAGAGAGAGAAACTGTGCAGAGTTCAACGGTCCAGCGCGGTGGAATGACTGGAAAAATAGAGGTTGATTGAAGATGAGATAATAATAAAAACCCCAACGAACTAAGCTGCGCAAGCGTATGTGTGTATGTGAGAATGGTGTGTGTGAGTGTGTATGTGTGAATGGGAGCGAGTGAGTCTAACGTGTTTTTGTTGTGTGTAGCAGCTGATGTGTGAGTCTTCAGGTGGTGTATGCACATGTGTATGTGTGTCAGTGACCAAAGTGTGTGCATGTGTATAGTGTGTATTTGTGGGCAAATGTTATCCTTGTCTATGCGTGTTGTGTGTTTATGTGTGTTGCGTGTGTGTGTATATATATTGTCTGTGTTCAGGTATTATGTGCTGTGCGGGTGTGGGAGAGTGCATGGTGGTATGTGGTGTGTGTACTAAGTTAAACAGTGTGTGGCTGCTCGTATAGTGGTATGTGTGGTAACGCTATTGAAGAGTGAGTGTGGGTGTGCGGATAATGGCATTCCTTTCTTTCGAGGAGTGTAGGCTCGAAACGTAAAAAACTTTTCCAATTTTCCCGAGCGTTAAACTAATACACATGCTGGTTGTTCCTACACCTATCTTCGCCTTTTTTATTCTGTAAATTTGAACTACATATTATACGCTTGCGTGGTTACTCCAGTTTCATCCTGCCTGATTGAACTTCCTACTCTCTTGGACTTGCATCTTAATTACTTCGCGAACTTTCAGTACTTCTCCTCATCCACCTAACCAGCTCCCCACCCGGATTACCACTGGATCTTCGTACTTTTTCGGACTCTACCTCCACGAATCTCACTGGCTATTTTCGTTTGTGTGTGTACACACACGCACACACACAGACAGACAGACAGACAGACAGACAGACAGACACACACACACACACACACACATACACACACAGACACATATATATATACATATATATATATATATATATATATA
>NC_068992.1:35790331-35795375 GCF_001194135.2 Octopus bimaculoides | reverse complement strand
TTATAGAAATACGCACACATGTATGTATCTATGTTTCTATGTAGATATCAGCTGGTATGATAAATGCATGTGTGTATACATCTGTGCCAATAAAGTGTGCAAAAATCGATATATATACACTGAAATCAACATCTCAATTACGTGTATAGGAAAAATATATGTGCTAACTTACATATATTTTCATATATTCTCTCTTTCACACTCTCACATACATACATACATACAAATATGCATACAAACATATTTACACATTTAATATATACTATATATAGTGCAGGGAAATTTTTTCATATGACGTAATGTAATAGGGATATGCAATAAGGTCTCTGGTTGGTTTACTATAAAAAAAATCTGACTTCAACTGCGATTAAAACAAAAGTGTTGTAGCTGCCTAGCAAAGAATGGGTAACAGTGGTTTATCATTGAGCTGATAAATTTGTTAGAAAGAGAGTATAAATGGTGAATTTATAATACAAACATAATTGAGGAGTTGTTAGAGTAAATAAGGGATTAAGAAGTTGTGCATAAAGCGTTTTTGAGTTGTTTCTAGAATAGCTGTGCGTTTGGTGCATATCTCAGGGAGCCAACAATTCCTTCTTCAAAGACGACAAGTTAAGGAATATTCTTAAGAAAGAATATTAGTAGTTACTAGTTCCATTGTCGAAGATAGAGTGAAGCAGATTATGAGTGGAAGGACTGCAAGGAATACAGGACAGTATAGAAGAAAGAGAGAGAGAGAGTTATGAATGCATGAAAATCGATAGAAAGTAACTGGAATATATATGTATATATATGTATATATATATATATATATATATATATATATACATACACATATATAATATACACGTATATGCACACATATGCATGAAAGACCAGGGGATAATGAAGTGGGGATGGGGCGGTTTAGTGGTAAGGTATGAGGAAAACCATATACATAATGGCAAGAACCCAATTGTAGTGGCACAGTCTAGTATGAGTTAGAATTAATAGATAGCCACAAGGGTCGGGGCAGCGCTTGTGGGTTGCAAACACGATAGCGCCTTCAGACAATAGCATAGTGATTCCAGAATGGTGAGTGCGTGGAGGGGAAAGAATAACTATACCGAGTTTTAGGAGGAAGGCTAATTAGACAAAGATGTAAATGAACCAGGAGTTAGCTTCAACGGGTTATAATGGTACCAGCTACAAAAATAATTTTGAAAGTATAAGTTCATTGGGAAAGAACAAAATATTAAGTTATCTAGAATAAAGTGGGATATGACGGGTTAGAGTAAAATAAAATAAGCGTATTGGTTTCAAGTATAAGTATATTGGTTTCTGGTACAAGGACTGCAATTTCGAGGGAAGAATAAGTCGATCAGATCGAATTCAGCTGGTATTTATTCTATCAACCCCGAAAGGATAAGTCGAGACAGCCGGAATTTGAACTCAGAACGTAGAGACGGACGAAATGCCAGGAAGCATTTCGCCCGGCAAGTTAATGATTCTGCCAGCTCACCGCCTTAAAGAAAGTAAATAGTGTTTAACTGAAATAATATATGAATTATAAGCTGGGTAAAGAGTGAAAAAATAATAAATGGTCGCTATAAGAATTAATCGTTGCATAATGAGTTAAAACAGAAGAATAAAATAAAGTGAGATAAGGTGAATATACTAATTTATTTAATTAAGCTTATGCCATATCTTAACTATGTTTAAAATGAAGGTAATGTGTAACAGAATTCTACAGCATGGTTTGTCTTACAGCATATACATTTGTGGGAAAATCGACAGGTTTTAAATAATTTATATACACAAAATATAATTTGGTCCTCTATACATGGGCCAAAAATGTCCGTGTTTGTTATGCATGAAAGAATCTATACAAATGCTATCACACAACCCAACACGATTATTAAACAAACATCATGAAGCGTTGTCCTCTTGTGTATATGTGAAGTTCTGACTGTGTGTGCATGTATGCTTCAAGTTGAAGATTACTTAGTTACATTACAACTGTGCTTTCGCTATTACAAGTTCATAGGTAATGTAGAAAACGTAGGATAATTTCTTATATCATTACAGTTTATATTGTTTCCATATTTATGATTGGGGTTCCTGTGATTATTGATTAAAATACATTTAAACGTTGTTGATGATTAAAGCTTGAGTAAAGACATGTGTGAAACCAATGAAGGCTGTCTCACGAATTTTACCCATAAAGCTTTAAAGGTTCAGAAAATAATAAAAGAAAACAGTTGTCCTAAATTCCACGTAGTATGATTGAGTCGAAAGCACGAAGAAAATGAATTTCTTAACCAACAGCCACACTACACCTTGATTTGTGTCCAAGGTTGACGAAGATTTTTATCCTTTCCAGATCAATAACCAGTCACATAAAATCGACTTCTCTCTTCCCCACTAACGAAAAATCGTTATCAATTATATTAAGAGGCTACTGATTGGCCACAATTGATTGGGCGGCTAAGACAAATTCCTCGCAGTATTTGGTTATGTTCCCTATGTTTTCATTTAAATCTCGCAGAAACGTTGTCTTTAATCTTACTAGGGCTGAGAAACGGTACCAGTCATATAACGACATCAATGTATACCACTATCAAAATGAATGACCTTGTCCTAATGTTATACATTCTTTTTCATCAACCTTTTTGCACTACATCCTTCTCATCAGTACAATCATAGTTATTACTGCCATTATTATTATCATTATTATAACCATTATTCTCTTAATTTCATATTTAGCTATTTTTCCTTTCTAACAGGTCTTTGCATATTGTTTATGGTTCGTTATTCATACAGTTTATCTTTAGAACATTAGGTTTTAATGCAATATACTTCGTAAGTAATTATTCTTTGTATCTACAAAACAGCCATGTATTTTATTTCTTGACATTTATTTTTGAGCTTTTGCTTGTTGGAATTCTTATCTTATACTTCAGTGTCTTTCGGTGAAAAAATTACCATTTCCCTCTAAAATCCTATCAAGTATTGTTTTCTGAAGTTTAAGCCATATATTTAAGAAATTTTAATTTACATTTTTAAACTTTTTTATTATCTGTTAAAGAAATATGATGTGGTTTTTATGTATCGGCTAATTTATTCGTTAATATTTTTATGTGATAAATTATATAAATTATCATTTTTAAACTTCTTTTTTAAACTTTGTAATATCATATGTTGCAGAGAATGAGGGTATACGATACTACTTGAATGTTTCTCAATGAATTGTAGCAGTGCATATAATATCTGAGCTACTGATTGCTTAAAATCTTTAACGATCTCTGGAGTGACTATGTACGTTGTTATGAAACTGGCTTAACTTCTCTTCATCCTGCTCTTTCAATTTCTTTCTTTCTCTCTATCTCCACTCTCTCTTCTTCCCACTCCGTCTACGTACACGTGCCAATACACACACACACACACGCACATAAACACACATACACACAACACACGCACAAACACGCACGCAGACACACACATTCACACGCCCTTCAGACTGCTACTCTTACACCCTTCTGTTACCCCGGCTACTACTGACCATCCCATCTACGCACATGTGCAGAAACACACAGCCACCCATACATACACCTGTTACCATAGCTGCTACGTCTCACTACAACATTAACAGACATATATATACAGTTCGCTCACATAAACACATGTAAACAGTTAATATCACACACATACACACACACACACACACACACACACACACACAGTTACCACTACACGCACACACGCTACCACGCGCACACGAATACACGCACTCAGTTACTGCCACACGCACATACGTTACATTACACACACACACGGTATCACACACACACCACCACTATACGTACATATCCACACACACACCACCGCTACACGTACATATCCACACACACACACACACACACACACACAGAGTTACTGCTACATGCTACCATACACACACACGCTATCACACACACATGCCACCGCACACACATACACACATACACGCAGAAATCAACAATTCTTCACACTCCTGTCCCAGAAAGTACTTTCTCTTTGTCCATCTACTTTCGGTCATTCCAAAATGTAACTACATGTGGAGTGTTGGCGATTTTTTAAAACCTCATTCTTCCTTTTCTTTTGGACTTTCTTATGTCTCCTGTTTCCGAAGAAGAGCTTTGCTCGAAACGTAAAACAACCACTCTTTCTCTCCTTCTCTGAGCAGCTTATTAATACTTTGCGTGTACCACTTCCGCACGTTGTTTTTTTCTTGTCTTATTCTCCGTTTTTTTAAAAAATTATATACAGGGGCTCAACAAAATAATGGGAACACCTAGCATCATAGTTTTGAAATATCTATAAAACCGTCAAAACCTTGTTTATTTTAATGTTTTTTATTTATTATTAGTGTTGCTTCATATGTTTTGCTAAAATTGATGTTTCTTTTCAGATATTATCAGAAGAAGGTTATTAAAATTCATTAAAATGACAGATCTATCGGTCTTTCAAAGCGGTCAAATTGTTGATGCTCGTATAGCATGCTAGCGCATAAAAATAGCTCAAATGTTTGGTGTATCAAAAAGTACTGTCTCGAAAGTAATGACAGTCTTTGAGAAAGAGGGAAATACCTTCTCGTCGAAACAAAACTCTGGAAGAAAGCCAACACTTTCAGATAGGGACCGTCGGACTTTTACGCGAATTGTTAGAAAGGATCACAAAAGTATGGCACCCAAAATTACTGCAGAGCTTAATATCCACCTCGAGAACCCAGTTTGCACAAAACCTGCTTGCCGGGAGCTGCACAAAGTCGTATTTCACAGGAGGGCTGCAATCATAAAACCACTACTTTGAAAAACAAACATTGCAAAGCGTTTAGCGTGGAGTAAAAACCTACAGAATTGGTCCCAAGAGCAGTGGAAGAATGTTTTTTTTTCTCGGACGAGTCATCCTTCACCTTATTTCCGACCACCGGCCGGCTATACGTGCGGAGATAGCCAAAAGAAGTATTTGACTGAGACTGCCTACTTCCAACTCTGTTAAACATGGAGGAGGATCTGTGATGATC
>NC_068992.1:35788310-35790178 GCF_001194135.2 Octopus bimaculoides | reverse complement strand
GGGGGGTATATCTTTGAAATCCGCAGGCCCAATGGTTTCCCTTCATGGCAAAATTAAGTCAAGGCTATTTAAGCATTTTATCTGATCAAATTCATCCTATGGTTGCGGAACTGTTTCCGGAGGGGAACGCAATTATACAGGATGGTAATGCATTAATTCATACAGGTAAAGTTGTTAGTGAATGGCACGAGAAACATTCTAGTGAAGTTGAACATCTTATCTGGCCACCACAGTCCCCAGATTTCAATATTATTGAACATTTATGGTGCATTTTAGAAAAAGTAAGGAAACGATATCCTCCACCATCATCACTACAAGGACTGGAAACCGTTTTAGCTGAAGAATGGACAAAAATTCCTTTCGAAACAATTCAAGCTTTGTACAAGAGCATAGTTCGTAGAATTCAAGCTGTAATTACTGCTAAAGGCGGTCATACCCAGTATTAAAATAAATTTGTTTGAAATTTTAAGGTGCTTCCATTATTTTGCCCACCCCTGTATATAGAGTTGCAGTGTGGTAAGAAGCTTGCTTACCAACCACATGGTTCCGAGTTCAGTCCCACTGCGTGACATCTTGGGCAAGTGTCTTCTATTGCCTCGGTCAACCAAAGCCTTTTGAGTGGATTTGGCACACGGAAACTGAAAGAAGCCCGTCGTGTATATGTATATAAACGTGTATGTGTGTGTGTGTTTGTGTGTATGTGTGTGTGTGTGTGTGTGTGTGTGTGTGTGTGTATGTTTGTGTGTGTGTTTTGTCCTCCAGCATCGCTTGACAACCGATGTTGGTGTGTTTACGTCCCCGTAACTTAACGGTTCGGCAAAAGAGATCGATAAAATAAGTACAAGGCTTACAAAGAATAAGTGCTGGGGTGGATTTGCCTGACTAAAGGTGGTGCTCCAGCATGGCTGAGGTTAAATGACTGAAACAGATAAGAGAATAAAAGAATAAAAGAATTATATTTATAATGTACTGATCGTGATGGTATGATCAACGAAATGAGTGTTCCATCTAGTGAGAGATAAATATTATTTGATAAACACAATATATGTATTTATGTGCTACTATGAGTTTCATGTACTGAAAGCATGCTAAACAGTGATCTTAATACGTCTGATGTCCTAGCACAATCATCAGATACTGCCAACGTGGCATAACGAACTAAAAATGAGACGATAGGAAGAGAGAAAATACGAGAAAAGCGAGAAAGAAGTAGATATAAAAGGTGGAAGGCAGAAAAACCGGAAAACGAAACAGAATACCAGCTCTCTTTTTCGTTTTCCGATTTTCAACCGCTTATCTTTTATATCTACAACTTTCTCACATTTTCTCGCTTTTTCTCTCATTCTCCTGTTCCATTTTTAGTTCGTTATGCCTCTGCGGGCAGTGTCTGTTGATTGTGCTAGGACACTAGACGTATTAAATTCACTATTGGATATGTTCTCAGCACATGAAACTAATAGTAGTACATAAATACATATATTGTGTTTATTAAATAATATATATATTAGTGGAGGCGCAATGGCCCAGTGGTTAAGGCAAGCGGACTCGCGGTCGCAGGATCGCGCCCAGACCAGGCGTTGTGAGTATTTATTGAGCGAAAACAGCTAAAGCTCCACGAGGCAAGGGTGGTGGCGAACCATTCTTTCATCACAACTTTCTCTCACTCTTTCTTCCTGTTTCTGTTATACCTGTATTTCAAAAGGTCAGCCGTGTCACACTGTGTGTCGCGCTGAATCTCCCCGAGAACTACGTTAAGGGTACACGTATCTGTGGAGTACTCAGTCACTTGCATGCTAATTTCACGAGCAGGCTGTTCCGTTGATCAGATCAACTGGAACCCTCGTCGTTGTAACCGACAGAGTGCCACG
>NC_068992.1:35785730-35788261 GCF_001194135.2 Octopus bimaculoides | reverse complement strand
CACACTGTGTGTCGCGCTGAATCTCCCCGAGAACTACGTTAAGGGTACACGTATCTGTGGAGTACTCAGTCACTTGCATGCTAATTTCACGAGCAGGCTGTTCCGTTGATCAGATCAACTGGAACCCTCGTCGTTGTAACCGACAGAGTGCCACGATATATGCATACATACATACATACATACATACATACAGACAGACAGACATACATACACATGTATGTATGTGTGTACCTATCTATATATATGTATGTATAAATGTGTGTGTGTGTGTGTGCGCGCGCGTACGCGTGCGTAATGGTAACAGTCTATCAATAATACCAGAAGTAAACACTGTCGAATAGAAGTATTCACTATACGAGAAATGTAGAGTGAAAGTAATTTAGAAAGAATTCTGTATTTCGTGAAATATGTGTAGTCTTGAATATATTGATTAGAGATAAGTACTTTTAGAGACTGTTGCTGAGCAGAACAATGCAAACAACGGAGTTGTAGCAGTGACACTGACACATTTTAGTAGTATTATCGACTACCTCAATATTATTAACAGTATTATCAAAGATGAGACATCAACAACAATAGTAACATCAACAACTAAAAAGGTAGAAATAGCTACGGTGGAAGCAGTGGAGGAATGCAACTGATACTTATTTAATCGACCCCGAAAGGACGGAAGGCACAGTCGACTCGGTGAAATTTGTACTCAGAACAGAAGACAGATGAAATGCCGCTAAGTATTTGTCTGGCATGTTAAGGATTCTGCTACCTCGCCGTCTTCGTGTGCGCGAATATTTATAGTTTTTTAAGAGAGAAGAAAATATAAATGGACTCTTTCGTGTGGGAATGAAATAATATAATTCTCGAGAATTAAAATCTTGTGTTAAGTTTCTTATATTTAAACTAATCTACAGAAATAAAGAAATTGAGTGCAGATACAAATACAAACCTGGCACTTCTTTTATTGAATCTGGAGATCCTAGTGGAGGATAAACGTATTCTTCTAAAATAACATATTCCACCAAACTGAAGGAGCATATGTATTGCATGATAAATAATGATTTAATTTCAAGTAACATGCAACAAAGCAAAAGCTGTGTGATGAAAAAAATGTGAAATACAATATGTCAGTTTTTCTTTTGGAATGTCTTCGAGAAGGTTTGAAATTTATCATAGCAAATGAAAACTACCTATCAATAAATGTAGGTATAAGCTTAAAAATAGTCTCCAGATAAGTTTGTTTAGAATTTTGGAAATGACTTTTTCTTGTAGATACGCACTTCGTTTGTTATATATTTAGTTAAGCGTAATATTTTCTCTTGATTCCCCGGTTTCAGTTTGTATTTGTAGTCACTGGTGCTCTTGAAAAAGCTGCGTAAACTGTACAATCTATTCTGTTTTTCTTTTTTTTTTTATAATCGAAAGGCTTCTACTTGCACCAGAAATATCAATAATATTCACAAAAGCAGAACGATAATTTTTCGGAAAAATACAAAATTTC
Organism: Octopus bimaculoides; assembly: GCF_001194135.2. Classification (NCBI taxonomy): domain Eukaryota; kingdom Metazoa; phylum Mollusca; class Cephalopoda; order Octopoda; family Octopodidae; genus Octopus; species Octopus bimaculoides. The sequence continues at coordinate 35,786,766 of NC_068992.1, read as the reverse complement.
TGAAGTTTGGTCCATTGAAATTTGAGTTTAGGGATGTATTTACACAATCATAAGTATATGGCTAAAAAGTGAAATACTCAACAGAGAATTTCGGCTGTCAGATTCAGATTTACGCATGTTAAAAATATGCTTTCTAAATGAATTTACAAGTAATTAATTATATTAATAAGGATTATCACTATATATTCACAATCACTGAACACAATTACATCAGCCTTACACAGGGAATACAGAAAACGAATCTTAATTCGGCAAGTATTGTGTAGCACAATGGAAAAATGAAGAGGAGAAATCCGTATTAAAGCATTAGTTTGAATAATTCTAAAATGTTTTCCAATCTAGTATGTAAACTTAAAATATTCATCAACATGTTTTCTGAATCGAATCATTAACTTCTTTAAGCCACTTCAATGATGTTTAAATCTCAGATATGCAAAGTAGTAACTCGATGAATTCGGTTATCATCTGTATCATTTTCTAAGTTTGATTTTCTTTTAATTGAAGAAAGAATTTCAGTTGCTTTGCTTTGTTTTTAATTCATCGCCTTTTCGGTTTGATTTATTTCCTGTGAGTATAAAATAATGCATGAAAAATACAAATTTGTCAGTTTGCATTACACAACAAATTCTAGTTAGTGACAATATGAAATCTCTGGGTCACTTATTTTATCAACAAAACTTACGATCAAAAGGTATAATGATATGAACCTTGTTTCGTACAATGATATGTAATTTTGTATATCTATTGGATAGAGGAATGTTGGTGTTAACTCAGCTAAACTGTGAGAGAAAGCTCCATAAATGTCTAAGGGAACAAAACAGGGCTTTAATACGAAATAAAAAAGAAATTCTATTTAGACGTCATCATAAACAATGATAAAAGTTCCCATTAATAGTTATATAACACATTTTTTATGTGTCTGATCTTTTTCTGTCATGCATACACACATACACATACACACGCATATATGCCTGAACATGTATGTGTGTGTGTGTATATATATATATATATATATATATATATATATATATATATA
>NC_068992.1:35783229-35785349 GCF_001194135.2 Octopus bimaculoides | reverse complement strand
TATATATATATATATATATATATATACACACACACACATATATATATATATGCACACACACATATATACACACTCTTCTACACTCTTTTACTTGTTTCAGTCATTAGACTGCGGCCATGCTGGAGCAGCGCCTTTTTATTTAGTTGAAGAAATTGACTTCAGGACTTATTTTTTGTCAACCTGGTACTTATTCTATAAGTATGTTATTGCCGAACCGCTAGGTTACGGTGACGTAAGCACACTAACATCGGTTGTCAAGCGATGGTAGTGGTGGTGGTGGGGGAACAAACACAGACACGAGAACATACACATAAATATATACATGTATATATACGACAGTCTCCTTTTCAGTTTCCGTCTACCAAATCCACTCATAAGGCTTTGGTTGGTCTATGGCTCCAGTAGAAGACACTTGCCAAAGTTGCAACGCAGTGGGACTGAACCCGGAAACATGTGGTTGGGAAGCAATCTTCTCACCACTGTTTGTTTTTATGCTTAGTTAAAATAAAAACACTTTTACATTAATCTGATGTAATTTTGCATTAATAATTTTGTAGCGTACAAATTATTTTTCTTAATCAAGAATGCTGATGACAATGACTTCCAGGATTCGACCAGCTAAGCCATCGTCGGATTGCGATGCATTAAAGTTAGTCTTGTCTTTATACACAGGGTGGTCTGAAAGCCTTGTCACCACCTGTAAGTATTGTTTTAATTTTCTATTATCAAGGAGAGGGTTTCACAAGAGCGATGCCGGAATACCCAACAGTTGAAGGATGCTGTTTCGGCAGCCTTTGCAACAATACCAAAGCACAGCCTCGTAAAATATCACACAGGACATGGCACCTCATCATTTTGTGTCACGAAAACAATAGAGTTCGTACAAATCTTCACCATATATAATAGTGTCAGTGTCAATGAAAGTAAATATACTAAAACCAGTACATGTGTTTCATATTATTATATTGTTCTTCCGTTATTATTACTCTTCGGTAGGTGAGGAACAAGACTTTAGGACCACCGCATAGTCTCTGTTGAGTGAAAATCATATTTGAATGTGTGGGTTTGAATGGGGTGATAATTAGATTTTATAGTTGGTTGTTATGGAAAGGTATAACATATACATACATACATACACACACATATATGTATTGTGTATATACATACATATATATATGTGTGTGTGTGTGTGTGTGTGTTTGTGTGTGTGTGTAGGCGCAGGCGAATATGTGTGATAAGAAGTTTGCTTCGGACCACATGGTCCCGGGTTCAGTCCCATTGCGTGACACTTTCAGCAAGTGTCTTCTACTATAGTCACAGGCCGTCGAAAGCCTTGTGTGTGGATTTGGTAGACGGAAATCGAAAGAAGCCCCTCGTGCATATATAAAATAAATACTAGGCTTATAAAGAATAAGTCCTGGGGTCGGCTTTTTGACTAAAGGCGGTGCTCCAGCATGGCCGCAGTCAAAGGACTGAAACAAATAAAAGAATAAAAGAATATATATATAACCTGCCATCTAATAGTATATATATATATATATATATATATATGTGCATGTGTGTGTGTGTGTGTGTGTATTCATGCATGTATGTATGTATGTTTGTATGCATGTATGTGTGAATTTGTGTTTCTCTCCCACCACTGCTTGACAACCGGCGTTGATGTGTTTACGTCCCCGTAATCCAGGGGTTCAGCAAAAGAGATCGGTAGAATAAGTACTAGACTTAGAAAAACGAGCCCTGTGTTCGATTTGCTTGATTAAACCCCTCCAAGGCGGTGCCCCAGTATGGGTGTAGTCAAATGATTGAAACAAAAAAAAAAACATAACCAATATATATATATATATTATAAATTACCGCGTCCTACCTAAATTGGATGTTTTCTTGGTAAACGTCCCGAGAAATCATCTCGTTTCGGCGACAAATGTTAAAAAGCAAAATTTCTTCAGCATTGGTGGATGGTACAATTGTGTCGCGTGATTTCGTCGTAGCACATTTAGTTTAGGTTGGATGTACTAATACAAAGTCTGATTCGTCGCTAGTAGCTAATATTCATACATATATACACCTGTGTGTGTGTGTGTGTGTGTGTGTGTGTGTGTGTGTGTGTGTGTGTGTGT
>NC_068992.1:35781939-35783037 GCF_001194135.2 Octopus bimaculoides | reverse complement strand
TGTGTGTGTGTGTGTGTGTGTGTGTGTGTGTGTGTGTGTGTACGTGCGTAATCGAAATAAGGCGTCAATGAAAGAGTTTATGACATCTTACATGAGCAGTTACAATTTTTTTTTGCTGCAACTCTGTTTTTTGAATGCCATTTCACGCACAAGTTCTCTTTGAAAGGTTAAGTAATATCCGTAGTTTTAAACGTTAGTGTAGAACGTAATCATTCATGTATCATAGGTGCACTCTTACATCCGTTAAAATCGCATGTATTACGCAATCTTACACATGGAGCTTTAGCGTGAATTGGCTAAGTTAGAACAGAAACAGTTGTAGCTAGTTATTAAAGAGGTGATATATTCTCTCTTCGTCTTCGTATTTGGATTATATTTTACTCTTCAGCAAAACCCACTCATGTGACAACTGGATTTTCTACACCTGGAGGATTTGATCTTACTTAGGATTCAAGCTCGAGCGGCGCATTGTAATTACACCGTCTTTCTGCCCGTCCAGAACCTTAATACATACACACGGATACATACATACATTCATATATACATACACACACACATACATACGTGCGTACGTACATACATACATGCTTACATACATGCATGCATACATGCATACTAACGACGCCGTCAGCATCGGACATGAAGGTGTAGAGGACCGTTTAAAAAGTCCGTTTTGAATGCCTTCCTCTAGAAATATGCCGATTTCTCCACCTAAATCGGCAACTGGTTTATTTCTTCAACAATTGATAAGAGAAACACCTTTTACTCAGCGACGTAGTGTTATCCTGAACAGATTTTAAAATATGCACCCACACCACATGGAATCTCGCTAACACGATTATGGCTGAAACTAACATCACCACTAATGAAAACAGAACGACTTCACCAGTAAGCTATTTAAGAAGACGTAAATACAAGTGCAATCAGTGAATGGAACAGTAAAAATATGCGACCCTTTTCTCAAATTTCAAATGTGAATTTGTCTGTGTTAACTACATCCCAAAGATGGAGCCTTGTATCTTTGTTGGAAACTGGCTCCTTCCTCAGTAGAAGTTTTTTAATAATTAAAAAATAGAAGACACGCACACACACACACAC
>NC_068992.1:35767997-35780524 GCF_001194135.2 Octopus bimaculoides | reverse complement strand
CCGTAAGTAGACTTTTCCTTAAATTAACAGACAAACACTTTACTTACTCCCATAGGGTCTCGTTTAGCTGTGCTCCTAGCTTTAAGAGAATCTTAGTTGGCGCCCGTAAGCAATGGGAAGAGGCGGATTGTTCATACAGGATCCACAACAGTTGCCCGGTAGAATGCCGCTGCGAAACCAAAGGCGTTGCCTATCAAGCCGAGGTGCGGGCGATCCCGGCCAATTCCACCGGCAGGAACCATAGCAGCCATAGCAGCCGTAAACACGAAGGCAGAGCCAGCAACGGAGCTAACATCACCCCACTCCACCACCACAGCGAACAGCCTTACCGACGTCACTAACAGCAACACCAACAGTGCCGACTACATCTCCGACGGCACTACAACCATCACTAACATCGACCACAGTGATATCGCCTCCAACACCAGCCTTACAAATAGCAGACAAGACAGCATACCTAATGACAGTTCTCATGGCAGCAGTAACAGACCAAACAGTATCGGTCGCAGCACCAACAACAGCAGCAGTAGCAGCACCCCTAGCAGAGGCACCGGCATAGACGTGAATAATGGTAGCCCTGTCCAAGGGAACGGCACCAACACCACCAGGGAAGATAGCAATAATAACAACAATAACAAATATTGTAGTACTTCAGGCTACAGTGGTAACATCGACAGCAGACCCTCCACATCCGGCAATAACATTACCAACGCCACCATAAATATATGGTTTTTACATTTTTCAGGGTTTGTCATCGGTGGTGAAGGCAGTGGTAAGGAACTAATGTACTGGTTGTTGTTTTATACTCTTGATTTGCATGGTATGAGCCTTGGCTGGTAGACGACATCGGCAATTCTAATGTGGACTGTGTGCCCGAAAGCTTTATTCAGAATGAAGAAATATTTAGCAAACTCTTCTCATAGTTTAATAGGTGTTGCAACAAGAGCAGCGTCTAAAATAATGTCCATCAACCTATTTTTGCTTAGGTTTACGTCTATGTCTCTTATGGAACATTCATATTTTAAAAAACAAGCCAGACACAAGAAACGATTGTTATTTAGTGGCATGTTAGATCGAGATTTTGCTTTCATTTTTTTTAGTACTTATGAGCATCCAGACGGTTTATTATATAGATTTTGTCCATTTTATCTCCGTTGATTGCGATTCAATGAAGTTTTGTTTTTCAAATGCTTCTGAAGTAACATTCGGGTTGCCTTTGAGTTTGTCCTTGTTGCTCAACCATGATCTTCTGGCGTAGAGAACTATTTAGCAAACTCCTCTCATAGTCTAATAGGTGTTGCAACAAGAGCAGCAGCATCAGAAAATAAGAAGTCACGTATTTGCTATTTTAGCTCTAAAGCCTTGTTAACTGAAAATGCCGCTACTGGTCAGGAATTGGAATTGGATACCTGAATCGAGATTTCCATAGGCACGGTGCATTATGACTAACAAGATAAGCACGGAAAGAACTGGGTCAATGACACCACACGCCGAAAAGACTAAATAGGAGAATTTGAATAATATCCGTTATATGACGAAAACTTTATATATCATTTATTGCGTAAGTAAACTTTAAAATTCATAACGGACTCCAGACAATGTTATGGTATCAATAACCTTAAGTAATGTGTTAAACAAGATCTAAGAATTTTCTTAAATATCTAGTGACGGGAAGATAACTTTTCTCACCATAGAAGTTAAGGATGCGAGTATCTAAGTGTCCATTTTGTCTATGAAAATGGATACAGAGATGTGTTGGTGGCTGTCCGATTTCTGAGATCCCAGTGGAATATTCCTATATTTTAAAAATTTATGTTTGGCTGGTAGCCTACTAATTACAGTTCATCTTCATTTTCAGTCTAGTTAGCATATACATATATAAACATAGATGCATACATATTCACATACGTATACATACATACTTACATATACTGATACATACACCCACACACTTACATATACAAAGAGTTGTGCATAGATCCACACACGCAAACATACACATATGTATACATGCATACTTAAGTATACACATACCCGCACGTAAGTACATAATAATTCAAACATACACTCTCATATACGTACACGCACGTGCACACACTCATACACTGACACACGCATACACACAGGCATATGTGCCTATGTATATATACGCACGTGATTATAATATCGATACCTAGCAGAAGCACAAAATTTTGCATTTTACAAGAAGGCACCACCATTTTAACTCGGTTGTATTGCTTGGCTGTAATTTCTATAATGTTGCTCATTGAGCAAGTTGGCACAGTAGATTAAATCAGCCCCTGTACTGGACTTATACGTTCTTTTAACGAAGAAAGAAGAAAGTAAAGCTAAGAGATTTGAATACAGAGATCATATTCTGAAGAAGATAACGAAAATAATCCAGCCACTGGCTGATTTAGTAGCTATTTAAATTCACAACCTTCTCATTTCCTTGTTTTTGCCATCACATATTTTCTTATGTCTTGTGAACTTTTGACGGTTTCACTGTAAATGTGCGATGGTTATAAAACTGCAAACACTGCGAATGCCTCTTAAATATCCTATTGAAGATAAGTCTTTATCACAAAATCAACATTTTAGCTAAGGGTCCGAAACATACAGCTTACAGTCTTGCAAAACCTAGATAAAAACAATTTATTTCCCGCAGGCCCAACCGGTTTCAATTTTCAGTTGGAATTTAGCACAATTAATTCATTTATCAATGTCATAAAAATGCCATTAGATGCTTCATATGAAATCATTTTATTCAGTATCGAGATTTTACATTTACCGCTAATAAGGCACTGTCCTGTGCAAGGTCGCTCAGTCTAGAAGCCACAACCAAATAACTCTCAGATGAATTTTAAAAAAGCAAAAACTCATTAAATAATGTTGTCTTAGATACACTACCCTAATAAAAATTAGTGATGGTCACTTGTGGAACGTTTTCGACCAAGTTTATTTTTTACAGGCATCTGATGCAAAACAACCTTTCTAATAACACCTTTTAAAATATTCTTTTGTTATGTGTGTATTTGTATAGGTGTATTTGTATATGTGTATTTATGTGCGTGCTTGTATGTGCGTGTATGTGTTTATGTATGTTTTCGCATTATATTTCAGCAGCCATTTTAAACATAAATTTCTTCTCAGTTTGTATTACTATTCATTGTTATTTCCAAAGATACTTTACAGATTTCATTTAAAGAAATAAGATTTGTTAAAGTATCGATTTCTGCAATATTTACAAATCAAAACTAATTTATAGCAGCATCTATAATTTACTGCAACAAGGTCACTAACACACCACCTAGATCCGCCCCCTTTATCTTCCACTTTCACCTGCACTTATAATACTTGTCTCCTTTCAATCTTCTATGAACTAATTTCCTTACATTTAATTTCGTACTAGTTTACTTTATTATCTTTACTTCCAGTCTGAGTTTCTAACACTTGTTTATCCCTAGTTTTATTTTCTCTTTCCCTCTCTCTCTCTTTCTCTTTCTCTCCATAATTGGTGAAAGTTCACTGGTAATCTACTCTCCTTCACACACGCACACTAGTGGGCTCTTGTGTAAAAATTTCCTGGAAGCTACTTTCTCACCCTCGACGTCAAGAAAATATTCGACCATGTCTGGCATGTGAATCCGTTATGACTGCTCGCCCATAGAGTCTTGACTTCCACATTTCTTGACTCGATAAGTTTCAATCAGAAGGCTTTTCCATCTGTCGTATCAACTCTGGTATACACCAGGGTTCGGTTTTATCTCCCGCAATCTTAACTTTCTACCATAACCAACCGATACGTACTTCCGTAGACGACATTGCCCTTTATTCTTCCGTAGCCTTCCACTCGTAAACTAGATACAGAATGTTAAACCTGCACTGACTCGGTGAACAGAGACTTAAAAAGTAACAGCAATATGTCAATTTCCCGTCGTTCAAACAACAACAATGCAGAAATGCTATTCATATTAAGGAAACATAATCACTCCACACTTTTAATCACGAGGAGCACTCAACTAGAGTCTTCACAATCACTACAAATTTTTTATTATCACCTCCGAACTCGCCTCAGAACTTTCAATATTTTGTGCTGGTCAGTTTAGTAAGATACAATTATAAAATTAACAAGTCTAGCCCTCCAGAGATGAGAAAAGTTATAGATTAACACTGTTCCTAAATCACATTCAGCTATGACAAGAACAAGAAGAACAACAACAACAAAAACAAAGAAAAACAACAACAATAATGATATTAAAAGTCTCTTGTACTATAGGCACGAGGCCTGAAATTTTGGGGGAAGGGGCAAGTCAGTTACATTGTCTCTAGTACTTGACTGATAATTACTTTATCGGCACCGAGGAATCAAAGGCCAAGTTGACCTCGGCAACATTTGATCTCAGAACATAAAGACGGGAGAAATGCCGCTAAGCATTTTGTCTGGCGTGTTTATGATTCTGCCAGCTCACCACCTGTATTATAATTATGGTTTCAAATTTTGGCATAAAAGCCGTAAATTTTGGATAGGCGTAAAGTCGATTACATCGGTTTCAGTGGTCAACTGGTACTTAGTCGACCTTAAAAGGATGAAAGGTCAAGTCTACCATAGCGGAATTTGAACTTCATAAGATGGACAAAATGCCGCTAAGTATTTTGCCCAGAGTGGTAACGATTCTGCCAGCACGCCGACTTAACAACAACAACGAAGACAATGGAAACATTCTAAAGGAGGTGCGAAGACATATCTTGAAACAAAATACCCTATAGAAAAGAAAGGGATCAAAACTGTTCTCGAAAATTTAAAACAACGTAGTTAGGCAAAACATTGAAAGTGCAACACTACACTGATCGTAAATCGTAGTTTCATCAAAACAGGTTATTTACAAATAACCAGAGGCAGATTCTTAAGAGCTTGGATGGAACACAGAAGGTAATATATCTCTCGGAACAGAGGAAACCCACCAAATTTGGAATGACACCTGGAGGCAAGTGGTTTCCCCCAACCACAGTGAGACCCGAACTCCTGAGGCTCCAAGGCAAGATCATGTACGCATAACAAGGGGAGATGTAATTACACGGGTATCAAAACTGGAGAGCGGCAGGGTCAGATGGAATCCAAGGCTACTGACTCAAGTGCCTTAGGCTAACATGCAAACGAATTGCTTTGCATTGCCTACAGAATGGTGCAGTTCCAGAGTGGATTGGAGAAGGAAAGACAACATTGTTGATGAAAGATCGGTCAAAGGGCAATGAGGTTGGTAATTGCCGATCCATTGCTTGTCTTAACCTCTTATGGAAGTGTTAACAGGCATCTTCACAGGAAAAATATATGTTCCTTGTGGAAAATCTACTCCCGGTAGAAAAAAAAGTGATACCGAAAAGGATCCAAACGTAACAAGGACCTTTCTGTAATCGATAAAATCGTAATGAAGAACTGCAAATGATACCAAGGCCGCCCCAAATCGTATGCATGGCCTGGATGGAGTTTAAAAGGGCTTGTGACATTCTTCCACATTCGTGGGTTTTTGAAACACACGCCATGTGTGGAGTTGCTGAGAATGTGCGTTCACTGATCAGCAACAACATGCCTAATCGGAAAACACGTCTTTTCTACAACAACCAGCATTTAGCCGAGCTAAACACCAAAAGAGGTATCTACCATGGAGATTCTTGTTCACCTGTGCTATTTATTATAGGTTAGATCCCATTTTTTGTAGTTCTATACAAAGTTTTCGCGTACTACAAGCTCAGGAAGAATGAACCTAATCTCAAACACCTCTTCATGGATGATCTAAAACTGTTTGCAAAAACAGAGCCTGAAATGGAGAAGCTGGTTGAGACTGTGCAGATGTGCAGCAAGGATACAGGAATAGAATTCGGGGTCTCAAAGTGTGCCGTGCTCACTTTGAAACAGAGGAAAAAAGCAGATTGCAGAGGCAACAGAATTGCCAAACGGAGAGCGAATGGAAGACCCATCAACATATAGGCTGTTGCTGTAGTCTGCTATTGTGCATCTATTCTGAAATGGATATAGTAGCCTTTAAGTCTTTAAGAGGGACAAATAACGGCGCTTAATAAATGTCAGAATGAGAAAATGTCGACAAATATGGCGGCCTGAAATCTGAGATCGTGAAGATGTGGCAGCTACGAAACTCAAACATAAAGGTTGTTCCTGTTGTTATTAGAGCATTGGTGTCAATGCTACCCTACTTGAAGCAACATCTGGACACTTTAGATGTGCTCTACAATCTTACTGTATTGCAAAAATCGGCTTTACTTGGAACTGCACGCATACTGCGTAAAGTGCTGTCTGTATGAAGTCTTTGATGTGACTTAGTAGACAGTACAAAATCCCGGTACACACAATATCTTCAATCTACAACATCACAATATTGGAGACGATGTCTTCAATAATAATAACAACAACAACTATAGTACTTTATTGACTTGAAGGTCCTCAAAATACATTTAGAACAATACAAAGAAAAAGGCAGTGGACGTCTTATTTATACACACTTGTGTCTGCTTCCGTCTTGAATATCTTTTCTCGATCTTTTCTTGAAAATAAACTCTACTTTTGGGGAACAATGCCGAATTCCACTGTTTCGGCTTTTAACCCCAAGCATCGTATTCTTGATGGGCTTGTGATTGGTCATTATCAGCGTCGCGCCGTAGTTTTTGTCATAGATCATTTAGAGTTTTAAAACGCCCAGATTTTAATATAATTCTATGACTTTTAACCACCTTAGTGGATAGCATGTCAGGAACATTTGCAATTTGTTAGCAGTTCTCTTCTGTATTTCTTTACCTTCATGTTTACGGAGTAGAGTTTGTTCTTGTTTTTGTGGCCTTTTTACTAATATCGTCATAGAATTTGTGGTTTTGTTTAAATGTTTTGCAGGTCAATTGTGGCTGTTTTATAGGATAATTCAAGTTGGTTGGGTACCCTTCTACTTTCTTTCCTTAGCAGATAGAGACGGACTATGCTTTCCGTTTGGTGGTGCATTTTGTTGTCAACGCCAAGTTTTCGTATATTCCTACCCATTTTCTGAAGGTAAGCTAAGTTCCTGTTGATGACGTTGAAATCAAAATGTACAACAGGTACAACTCAGAAACTACAGGTGTTTTTACACCTGCAACTACTGTACCTGTACCTGAACTATTCCAGTGATTCTTGCAGCATTACCTACTTTTGAATTGAAACAACTGACTTCATAATGAAGAGCCACATTGGAACTTCCACCGACCGCATTGCTTGGCTAGCAGTGGGTTGCGAGCGCTTGACGGCATTCAAGATATCAGACGCCCTACTGCCGTTTATGCCTGATCAAAAACAGCGGCTCTGTTAAAGAGACGAGATGTGTTTTATTGTGCTTGATAAACAGTAACCACACCAGCTCACTATCAAGGAAATGTTGGCGAGGTCGCTATCTCAGCTAATGTCCACGCATCATAATCCCTGGTATTCCCTGTCCTCCACTCAGTGGACATTGACAACAAATGGAGCACCTAAGGGGTGGAAGTCGTCCCTTCTATGGAAGGCAAAAGATTAAGTGTTCAAGTCCGGTGAGAAATACACTTGGGTTAGGCCCGATGAAACGAACACATGCATCATTTCCGTTATATATAACGGAGGCAATGTATGCATTCGTCACATATGTCTGGTCTTTCGGGTATAGATTTATCAGCCCATTTCTGGGTGACATTTGCCACCTTACTCTGTCATCTTCTCTCTGTTCTCCGCAGTTCTTCACTTGTAAGTCTGAAACAAACCAGATCACAAAAACTATTAACTAGTTCGTACGTCTAGCGCTCCACAACTCACTTTTAGGGAATGTATCTGGCTATGCAGGTACCGTGTTTCAAGCCCTTTGTCTATTCTTTGCTCCTCTCACTGCCTTGTTGTCACTTAGAATGGTGTCGATCATCTCGATGTATCCGACGTTATTACGGTGAAATCGTTCGCATATGCCAGCAGTTATTCTACTTCCTATTTCACGTGAAATGTTCCGCAACGTCTCTAGTGTTTGCCGTATAGGCTAAAGACTCAGCACATACCAAAAAGATGAAAGGGGACAAACACAGTGTGTAATATGGAATAGTTCTGATAACTAGCGATTCATCCTAATCATTACAGTAATCCAGCTATAGATAATCGTACCGAAACACATCACCCTGAGAACAGCCTCAAAGTATTGGTGGCTGACTTTATCGAAAGCTTTTGCTTAATATAAATTGATCAAGCAAATTTGGTGGATAAATAAACTGACATGGGTCCTTTATTCCACGTCTCTATAAAGTGTCGTGTAAGGAGGAGGGTGTCCTAGATAGATCTGTTAGAGATGGTGCATGTTTTTGCATCGCCAATTAAGTCATCGACGATAAACGCCAAACCCTTCGTTGATAACTTGGCTAAAATTTTGAAATCTGTATTTAAAAGTGATATAGGTAGAAAATTATGAATGTGATGCCCTTTTTGGTGGGGTCCTTTCACAGTAACGTCACTGCTCCTCCACTAAGAGAATTAGGAATTTTCCCGTCTGCTGCCAGTTGCGGTAGATATCTGTCAAGATATTTTCAAAAATGTCTAGCATATAAAAGTAAAGCTCATCGGAATGACCGTCCAAGCAAAGCGATTTGTACAGGGGTACAGCCAAACATTGTTTCCTGTATTTCCGTGGATTTTATCGGCCATTCGAAACACACCGTTTTCTCTTGCTGAGTCACAGCAGGCTGTTGAAGTAAGAGTTGGAATGGAGCCTGCATTTCCATCTCGAAGAGTCGACTAAAGAATACTTAAAAGCTGTGGACATTTGCTTCGGGTCTTATAACATGCATCCATTACAGTCTGCGTAAGACCCAAATTTAGCTTTGTTGTCACACTCTGCCGCTGCTGCTTGGGTGCATCGAACAACTTTAGATCTCTTTCACACGATCCTTCGTGATCAAATAGTGGAATACTGTTGCCACGGTTTAATCTTTCTGCAAAATATTTCCGTTTTGTTTGAAAGAAAACCTACAGCGACTCTTTTCCTATTCAATACGAACATGTCCCCTGTTGTTGTTAACCTCCATCCATCCATATAAATATATCTGTATACATGTATGTCTATATGTATATATATATGTGTGTGTGTGTGTATAAATATATGCTCCAATATGACAGTACCCACATGGATGAAACGAATATACCACACACACACACACACACAAACACACACACACACACACACACACACATATATACGTATAATAACTATGTAATAATATATCATGATAATAATATATGTTCTTCGATTTAAAGCGTCATTTTATATAAACAGCCGACTGAAAAATGATGAGCTAACCCTAGCCAGAATCAAACCTACATATCAACGCTTAGATGGCTCACTCGATTAGGCCAAACGCTTATCAATCAAGTACAACCAAATTTTATGAATATATACTTTTAATGTCTAATACTACATATACTATTTGTAAACAAGGCCCAGAAGTTACGGAGAGAAGGCGACTATGGAAATTGCGAACCTTCATACGTTGTTCAACAATGGGAAAGTCTAAGACACACACACACACACACACACGCACACACACACACACACACACACACACACATATATACACACACACACACATATACACATACACACACACGTGTATGTCTATGTGTATGTGTGAGTGTATGATTGTCAGCGTATATGCAAGTTATAAGGAACTGCACACAAAGACACAGACACTCATATTCAGTCACAAAACACGCTATAAATAGTAGTCACGTTTTCTTAAATTAAATGCCACATCATCTAAATCAAAAAGACACATTATTAAATCATTTGCATATATCCTAAAAAGTGGGGATGGTTATAGCTGGTACGTCTTTGACTATGGATGTTTTCTATCAAGGTGGACTAGCGGAAAACAACACCAACACATCATTCATGTGTCACGATATACATAGGTGAATAAACATTAACGCACGCACGAATTCACGAACATTCATGATAATCACACACAAGTACTTTTTTGGCCGAAGAAGTTATAATTAGCGCATCCAAACTTGTGCACGTGCGTGATATGAACTTACTTTGATTACTGAACATATTGGTTGCTGTCAAAAGCCTCTCAGACAGAAACATAACATATAAATAGACCATCACGATAAATCGAGAATCATACACGAAATTTCTTTCTAATTTAATACCCCCTTCTTTTACCTTCGCATGTTATCTCGCTTCCTCTACTTCGTTCTTATCATGCTCATCATCACCTTCATAATTTATAATACTATGACCATTGCCAGCCGGATCAAGACTATTTATATAGCCTGCTCATTTCTTCATCCACATTTGCTGATGGCTGTGGGATGTAAATGAACTTTACACTTTTCATTGTTTCTCTATCATGAAGTTAACAGAATATTTCACTAATATTTCACTGAAAACAAAGAGTGTCTAATAAATAATAATTTCTCATTTAGGCAGAAGACAACCATTTTTAGTGATGTGGGACTCGTTGATTTAGTCAATACCAGTAGTTTAATGACACTATATTTTATGTTCCTAATTTGTCCAATCGTAGTTGGTCTCACAAAAGATTACATACCTTTTAGGGGGTGGAGGGTAGTCAGCCACCACCACCATCAATTTTCCTTGCACTCATATTTTTTTTCTCTGGATGGAATTATGAAGTCAGTAATGCCAACGGTTTTAGCGACTAGGTTGCAGAAGTGACTCATACCACTACCAACTTCACAAGAGAAAATTAACTTCCAGTTTGCTCTAATACGTCAACCGCCCAGAAGCAATGCGTGCACGAGAGAAAACATAAAAATAGCAACAATAATAACAAGAAAAGCAATTGTAAGGACAACGAGTGAAATATGTTTTAACAACATCAGCACCAACACAACAAACAAAATCACCGGTAACAACAATAGCAGCAAAAATAACCACAACAACAGGAGCGACTGCAGCAACAGCAGCAACAGCAGTGACAGCACCAGCAGTAGTAAAACCAACAACAATAACAATAACAACATCAGCAATAACAGCATCAATAATAACAACAGCGCCAGTAGCAATAATAACAACAGCAACAACAACAAGAAATACCAATACACATCCAAGTAGAAAGAGAAATGAAAAAAATAGGAGCAGACATGAATCAAATGATTAGGGCAAGGCAATTCAGAATCAAGGCAATTCAGAATCAAGGCAATTCAGAATCAAGGCAATTCAGAATCAAGGCAATTCAGAATCAAGGCAATTCAGAATCTTCTTGTAAAGTGAAACCCTCACCAAAAATCGCTCCATAGATACCATACGCGATAGAGAACGCGCCTTCTATACAATATATCTAAAGAGAAGGCCCTGTCTCCTTAGATAGAGAGTTTCTTCTGGGTTGGATATCAAGTTGTTGTTGGCCTGTATTGACTTAGAGAGCAGTAACATCTCACCTGACGTAAAACGAACAAATTTGGCATCTTCTCATGATCAGGAGGCTTTCAGATGATTATCAATAGCAGTGTGCAAGTTAGTTATTACATTCCAGATACTCTTCCTCAAAGCCATTCTTCTTCATTTATTTTTGATCTTGATTTGATTTTTATTTTGCTTTAATTGGTAGTTGAGGAAAGCGTTGTAGACAGGATTCCAACTCTTTGTCATGTTTAAAGAATAGTTGCAGCTTTTCCTATCCACAAATTCTTTGTGAATTAGCGATGATCTCTTGTTTTGGATGTCTTTTGATTATGTTCCTGTTACGGTGATATATTACTGAAGAATTTATTTTATCTTCGTTTTCTTTTTCTCAGATGTCTCGCCTTGCTATTGACTTCAATAAAAACTCAGCATTTCTCTCATCTCCTATCTCTTTTTATGAGTTTATTTTCTTTACTGTTTCCTAGCCTTATATATCGTTATAGAAGGGACATCCCGCCCTTGTCTTAAACTTAGTGGTTGATGCGAATATTATTTCCTTTAACTCAGTCTTATTGATGCTCACTCCTTTTAAAAATTAAAACTGACGAAGCTTGAGTTTCTTTTGTTGTTGTTACCTAATCTTTGAGGTATGTCATTGGAAGATATTTTCATTAGCCCGATGAAATGTCTATTATTTTTAATCTTCATAACATCTCAGTTTAGATAATCATGTTTATGGTTTCCATCTATAGAAATTACTATTCTTACATTTTCTCCAATTCTACTTTCAATGACACATGATTTGATATATGAATTTACTGATTGTTATACGTGTAAGAGAATGTTTTATAAAGTTTAAGCTTACCTTTTGTGTATCTACGGGAACACAATTTTCTTATAGCGCGTATCAATATCGCTTCCGCTCTTTCCTTGTGTAGGTTTTGTAGCAAGATTTTTCTATTGTTTCTATCCTTGAAGATATATTTGGGGCCAAATTTGTCTCAGGCACCTCCTTGTCTTCATATCTGTAGTTACATAAATAAGCATCGATAACGGGATAACATTAATGTATATATATATATATATATATATATATATATATAT
>NC_068992.1:35763767-35767889 GCF_001194135.2 Octopus bimaculoides | reverse complement strand
CGATCTTATATATATAATACAAATCCTTATCTTTCTCTTTTCTTCTTCTTCCTTTTCTTCTCTTTTCTCTTCCCTTTTCCTCTTCTCTCTTCATATCTCTACTGTCTTTAGTCATGTGGGGTGGTGTTGGGTGTTACTGTTCCATTCATGTTTTCTATTGAGGCTCAGTCTGTCTACTGTTATGTGTGTAGCTTCTGTAATCTGTTTAAGTGTCGTGTCAGTTCCATGTGTCGATAGTACTTTAACCACTGTGTTATTAATCGAGCCTCCATGTTCTGCTTGAGCATGATGGTAGAGCACTGACGAGCTTTTCCCTTCTTTGAGCTCTCACCAATGTCCACCTATACGCTCTCCTATGCTGCGTGCAGTTTCTTCCATGTAGGTGGTTGTCATTTTTCTGCACCGTCCTTCAGAGCATCTTAAGCTATACACTACATTCCTTAAACTTACAGTTAGCCTGCGTATTCATCCTACATACAACACAATTGTACTCTGTATAGGGTGACTTATCAAAGGGATAGGTATTGCAGATCAGGGATTTTAAAGGGGCACCAGGTCTTTCCACTACACTACTTTAATTCGTAGATTAGCCTTACTTAATGTTTTTCTAAGAAGGTGTGCTAGTTCGCCGCCAGGGGTTGCATCAACGAACATGACACTCTGGTATTTTTTGCAGACATACCAAGTGTTGGCCTTATTTATCTTATTAGTGGTCTTTCTGTGCTGTTCCAGGATTTATTCCTGCATAGCGGGCAGATTCCCTTTGCATCACTCTCTATGATGGCTTTGTACTTAACCCTGGCTCCTTTGTCCACTATGTTTATGTGTCAAAAAAAAAAAAATGGCCATCCAGAAGTACAACAATATCTGTTTCACACATGATCTCACACCAGGAATCTTGCAAAACGAATTGACAAATCTATATGTGCATATATATATATATATACGTAAATGAGCGTATATGCACAAGTGTATTTAAAACCCTTTGTCTGGTATATTGAATATGAAATTAGTGCAACTTCAAATTGTGGGTTGAAAAAAATCAATAATATAATAGTTTAATAATATAATATGATATAGATTTTGGCTTCTACGAAATTTAAATGAGAAAACTTAAATGCCTTACCCCACCCCAAATCTTTTCAGTAAGCTTATTAAAGCTGTCATCACCATCGTATTACAGTCAATGATAATAAAAATGATAAATAAATGTAATGGAAGTAATTAAGTAAGCAATAATAATAATAATAATAATAATCTCTTTATTGTCATATTTTTGTGATGTTTTTGAAGCTTTAATAATAATAAAGCATATTCGTTATTCCAGTGGTATTTTTTCCTACCTTGTTTCGCATTTATGTGCTTACTTTGGCATCTATCTATCTATCTATCTATCTATCTATCTATCTATCTATCTATCTATCTATCTATCTATCTATCTATCTATTTGTCTGTCTGTCTGTCTGTTTGTCTGCCTGTCTTTCTTTCTATCTATCTATCTATCTATCTATCTCTCTATCTATCTATTAACGCACACATGCATGCACGTATATACACATGCACGACGAAGTATTTGCGAAGGAAAATTCTCAAAATGATGGCCATATTTGCGCGCAAAAGTTGAAAATTATATATATACATCGTTCAAAATTTCTCGTCATTCATCTTATGTAGAGTTTTTCTCTTTCATATTCTTACAGGCATTTATTTAGGAAATGCACAAAAATACGCGAACATTTGCGTATTTTTATTCAAACATTGAGCTCAGTAAGTGGCCTTACTATTTTCCTCCGGACAGATCAGTCAAATACACACACACACACACACACACACACACACACACACACACACACACACACACACACACACACACACACACACACACTCACACACACATATATATATATCATCTGATCTTACAAGAATGTACTATAACTTAATCGAGAATCACCGTTCAATCAAATTCATCTACGAATGATTTAAAAATTGATTTTAAATAAACAAAATATTCTCTAATATATATCGAGCCCAATATTCTACAACATTGCTCTGAAAATGTTCATCCTGAGCTTCAGTTTATTCTCGCTCGAGCAATATCGTTAATACAAGGAAGTAAAATATCAAACGATACAATCCGACTGCTCTGTAAATTTTATAACTAACGTAGCACATTTTTTTCCGTTGACATTTCCTCTTAAATAACAGAAGCCCGAAGTTATTCACTTTTAACATAATCCTGATCAGCTACGCTTATACAAGATTATTACAAACTACTTATGTAAACGACCAACTAATTCTAAGCAAGATAATTCATTGTACAAATGTAAAAATACATAGGTATTTCCCCGCGGAATTATTGTGCTACGGTAAAGATGAAGTTAGAAAATAATATATCACTACAAAAGGATGGCAAGGGGCTATTTCAAGAGCTGCAACTATATTCCACAATTCTTCTTTCCAAAGGGATCGAAAAGGCAACGTTATAGCACTCTCAAGTAATGACTAGAAATTGAAATATAGGGGAATTAAAAATTCCAACCTATTTAAGAATAAAGTGGCCAAAAACAAATCTTACACAGAAGTCTCAAAATTTGGTGTTTCTTTGTTAAATTTCAAATAAAGAAAAGGCTTTAAATACTTAAATGAGAAAAATGAAATAGTCACTAAATGCTGACAACTTAAGAAATTTCGTTCTAGTTAACTTTACATCTTCACTCTAACAGGAAGAGACGAGAGCTGTTTGATGTACTCGAGTGGGAAAAGTGTCACTAAGATACAATTAGATGTCAGCGGACAATAATAAGTGCATGTTATACGTCGATTTATGTTTTGACTGCAAATCATACCGAGCTCAACTTTACTTTTCTTCAGTAACACACGGCGTTGATAATTGGTTGATACCTCCAACAAAACATTTTGAACTTATACCAATGAAAGAAATCATTATTTTTACATTGATATATGCACAACATTCGAGCAACGTTCTATTGTTATTAGATTAGAAACGAATTTCCCTAAGACAGACAATTGTTCATAGAAACGCATACCCAAACATACATACATATGAAAGCCTGAACACAAACGCACACAAATTTGGACATAGATTATTCATTGATTTACACAGGCATAGTTGCAATTCATACAATATGTAGGTGTGTGAGCGTGTTTGTGTGTATAATGTGATAAATCTTACATGAGTTTTCCTGATAAATTCCTCAAAAGATTTTCTAATTTCTCATATTTAGCACATGCTATATTTACACATTTCAAATGCTTTTAGAAATCCACAGCAGATTCACTGTAATTGACTTAAATATATATCGTAGACTTAACAAAACTAGTTGTAAATAAGCGCAAATCAATAGCTATTGAAATTTATGAAACATATCAAGAACTGGTATCCAATGGAATTTCATTATCTGCCAGGTAAAAAGAAAACAACACTACATGATGAAGTTTTAGTGTAAAAAATAACATTTAGCAAAACATATTTAACAGTATACTTAAGGTGTATGTCTGCCAGGATTTAGAATTTGATTTATTGGCATATTAAACATTGCAGATTTGTCCTTTTATCTCATGTATTCGTTTTTCGAACCATATCTGTAAAAGATTTTAGTCTCGCAAACTATTTCAGATTATTTCCAGGATTCGAAACAATATGATTTGCGTCATAGAGAAGTTATAGAGTGCTACATCTTTTAATTGCTTTTAGATGTAAATCTTCCACAGTTGCTGTTATGTTTTTTTTTCTAGAGTTAATACTGAATGAAATGTGGTCTAATCAATTTTATTGACAAAATCGTGGGCGTACAACAGTAAAGCAGTGTTATGAGAAGAACATAACACGTGATAATTTCCCTATCAATTTCTCCTTTTGTGATATTTGTACATCTTGCAAAACTGAGGCAAAGAAGAATAAACTACTATCCTATTTGGTTACATAATGAAACCCTTAACTTTGACATGCAGTCTCAATGCATGAAATGTTAATCCATGTTATGTGTACATAGGTGATTCGCTTTTGTTTCCAAATAAAAGAAATACATCTCTAGCAGAAAATAAACAGTCTGCAACAAATATATTCTGAATATATATATATATATATATATATATATATAT
>NC_068992.1:35761164-35763402 GCF_001194135.2 Octopus bimaculoides | reverse complement strand
TTATCGACACACTTCTGTGTCCTGTTTGTTTTGCCAAGGGAAGTTATCCCTCTCATCGTGATCTGTAGCACAAACGGACCCGGGTTTCAGGGTTATTTCCCTTCGTCAGCGTCCGATAGCCACCGATCTGCGATGACAGAGATAAATTCTTGGCAACCTTATGTACATTTTTCCAGTGAAATTCTTCACTGATATATACATATATATATATATATGAAAATCTTTTCCGGTGCATGAAGCATTCAGAGACCGGGTTAGCAAGTTAGTCCTTCGGAAGTTGGCGGTTGCAGTCGTCAACAACCGATAATGGATAGCCCTGAAAGGGTTGTTAGTGTATGGGCGGTAGGGTTTAATAAAGAAATAGTGTTACAGGAATCTTGAATAGAGGGAGAACTAGTTACAAAGCTAGAAGAGGTGTTTAGAAGTGGCGTAGCAACCGACATGGTGGCGGCGGGATCGGCTCTTGATTCATTCTTGAATGCCACGCAAAAAAAAACAAACTAAAAATGCGTTGTCAGAAATGAGGCACTTGCACTAAGACACGATGGAATGAAAACCGTTCGACGGGCCCGGGTGGCAGAGGTGCAACGAGACAACAAGAGCACAATTAGGTTTTTGACGGTTCGGGACGAGAGTTTGCTACTCGAATTCAAGCAGATCTGCGAGGGATTTCAGTGGCATTTTGCTGAACTGTACGGATCTCGCATTGAGTCCTAGACGGGGATGGATTTCACCTCTTAACTGGTCAGGAACTTGGAGTTCTGCAAAATGCCTAATAACAACTGTAGACATAGGAGATACGATGACGTGCTGCATAAGAGAGAAGTCTTCGGGGCTTGGTGATCAGCCCGTCGAGCTATATTTTCACATGCCAGACTTGTTTGGGGATCTCTAGTCGGATTCTACCGCAAACGGCAGTAGAACAGGAGAATGCCTAGTAATGTGAGCCATGATGTGGTAGTGCTGCTGAGAAAGGAAACGAAATAGGCAATTTCAGCTCATAACTCTGATGAATGCAGGTTATAAGATTTTAGCCTAGGTGTTAACCGAGAGGTTGACGCTTGTCACCTATAAGCAGGTCGATGACGTGCAGACTGTCCTAAAAAAGCATTACTACAGTTATCGTCTATGATGATTTTAAAGAGGTATTTCAAGTTTGAGAATGTTGTTGAAGTTCAACGACAATTGGGCGGTGGAGTTTGTAACAGGACCTTCAACAAGCCTGAAAATTTAACAGATTCGTGACATGTTTGAAACACAGAGTACCGTGCATGATGCGCAGAAGGGAAAATCCGACATACTTCGTACAGTAACAACTACTGTTTCCCCGGCTATATTATTGGAACATTTCAAACACTCGCTACAGCAGTCTACCGCACAATGTGCACGCGAGACATGAGTAAATAATACAAACATCACACATATAGCGCATTCTTAAAAGAGCTAAGTAGAAAGTTTACATCCCAAGATGTAATTAATGAGGACAGTCTCAGTTGAATAATCGAATTTTTGGAGTGGTTTCAACACATGGTAGGCAATGATGAAGAGGTTTTGAGAACGATTGTGTGGTCTAATGAAGTACCATTCAAGCTAAATGGAAGAATGAACCCATATTTATAGCGCATCAAAAAATCCTTCCTTGCACGTGGACAAAGCAGCCAATTTCGCGACAGTCAATGTCTAGTGTAGAGTATCCTCGAGAGATTTAATAGGACCATTTTACTTTGAAGGTACTGTTACCGGTCAAGTATATTGAGGCGAACTACGCACATCAATTTTATCTGCCATTAGCAATCACGGAAATGAATTTTTCTTTTCTTCCAACAAGATGGCGCTCCGCCATACAACTGTCGAGACGTGCGGGCTTACTTGGAGGAGAATTTGCCAGGACACTGAATAGGCAAAGAGGTGCAAATAAGTTCCAAACACATTCTCATGATTTAACACCTTCAGACTTTTACTTATCTTAAAAGGAACACTGACTGTCTTCGGGAGGAAATTGAAATGGCATATGTAGCAGTCCAGCTGGACACTTTCGGCAACGTTGCCCTAGCAACTGTTCGCCGAACTAATAAGTGTCTGGAATCAAATAGCCACCATTCTGAGCACCTCAGGTAATTTCAGTTTAAAGGGAACTTATATTATTCCCGTGATATCTGAATAAATACAGTATAAAATATTTCTACACCATGTTCTTTTCTGATGTATGAATAACACATTTTCAGGCGGACACTGTAT
>NC_068992.1:35759916-35761154 GCF_001194135.2 Octopus bimaculoides | reverse complement strand
TCTATCTATCTATCTATCTATCTATCTATCTATCTATCTATCTATCTATCTATCTATCTATCTATCTATCTATCTAATCTATTTTAATTATTCAAGAATAGCAATTAAATACATATGTTTAGAATATTTAATAGTAACTAGCAAGCAACTTATAATAACATTTCAATAAAATATGGCCAGCAGCGCAAAATAGATGTTTTTACTTCTTTCAGTCATTGGGGTGCGGTCATAGTGGGGTACTACCTTGCCAATACTTCTTAAAGAAAGCTCCAAAAGCTTTTGTATACATAGTTTTGTATAGATGATAAAATACATATTGTGTTTTGAATTTTGTTCTGAATAAACTCTAAAATTCAGTGCTTCATTTTTATACATTTCTTTATATATCATTTTAGGACATCGATTTTCTTTATGTACATCTCAAGCAAACCAGTTATTCAGCCGTCTTTCTATAAACCCTCAGTCTATCGTAATACAGAACAAAAATTCTTAAGTAACCAATGGAAGAATCCTTTCTATTTAGGTATATGACTTCTTATGGTAAAACATTTGAATATTTCTTCAGCATATAGAGTATTGAAAGTAGGACTGTTAATGCAAAGCTATTACCATGCATGACATTTTTCAAAATTCTGTCTTTCTTGTGATCGACTGAGCAGCATAAAAGAATCTTTTGCATATATCTACAATCTAATCAGCAGATACAAAGAATTTAATGTGTCTATACAGTTCACGGTGAGCGAAAATCGCTCAGAGGACGCAATTAAGCCGAAGAAATCGGGTATAAATGAAGGATCTGAACGTTCAGAAATACTCTTATTTTGATTCAGTGAGTGGGCAGAGCTATTGTGATGCAGAGGAGAAAAAATAGCTATTTGGAAAAGATATGATATTGAATGAATAGGGTTTATTTATTGCTTCGGAGTTTTAAATCAAATCCATGGAATTTCTTATTACAATCCACATAGAATCTTCAGATGGCAACTCTATTTCCTTGTGCGTTCGGGACGAATAATTATATCCCCGTCCTTTTGCATTGCAAAAGTATAGCTGCTGCATTAAAAACGTTCCATAGCATGGAATTAAGAATAAGAAGTAACAATTTTGGAGTAAGAATCATTTCTCTTTTACTTCAAAATACTTACACAGGCACAAACATACATGCATACACACACACACACACATTTACACACACACACACACACACACACACACACACACACACACACACACACACA
>NC_068992.1:35755847-35757930 GCF_001194135.2 Octopus bimaculoides | reverse complement strand
TCCTTCGCAGCTTTTTGATTTTCAATGGAGGTTTTCATGTCGGTCTGCAGATGAAGTTTTTCTAACTCCAGCCTTTTCATTGTTATTGAATGTGGATGTTGTATGTGGGAGTATTTTAATTGGTTGATTTTTTTTATTGAGTCTTTTGATGCGCCTGATGAGTGTTTTTTTTCTTTTTAGGGAGCCGGTTTCTGTTTGTGTTCGTGGACTTCGTAGGAGCGTGTTTTGAGCATGTATAGGTGACGATGTTCTCAAAGTGTTGCCATGCGGTCTCAATGTGAGTGGAACTGAGAGTGAAATACCAATCGATGAAGGACAGATCCTTTCTGATTGCTCCCCAGTCCGCTTTGTGGAAGTTTATGTTGTCAAATGAGTGCCGTGGAGCAGGATTGGCTGGTTTGGTTTTGATATACCGGGAATTAAAATTGCAGAGTATCATGTCGTAGTCTGAGAGGAGAGTTTTTTCAGCTGAAATACTGTGAATGGAGCTAGAGTGGTTCGCTAATATTAGATCCAAGATCGTTTTATTCTGTCTTGTTGCTTCGAGCACTAGCTGAGTCAGGAAGAATTTATCCATTAGATTAAAGAGTAATTCTGCTGCTGCTTTATCTGATATAGAGCATTTGCTTAACTTCAGAGTATTTGTGGGCCAGTTTATAAGAGGGAGGTTAAAATTACCCATCCCTAGTATGTTTCCGGGGTTGTATTTTTGAAGGAAGGACTTGATTTTGTTGAGGCACTCTTCAAAGCACTTTAGAGGTGCTTGAGGAGGCCTGCAAAGACCAACAATGATTATGTGGTTGGCTTTGTTGAATAGTGATATGGATTCATAATAGCCATTGGAAAATATGCCCTTGGCATTAACTGAAAAGAAGTCATGGAGAAAAATGGCTGTCCCCCCTTTATTTCGGTCTGTGCGATCTGCACGGATGATGGTGAAACTTTTAATTTTCACCTCGGCATCCATATGTGTGCTATTTAGGTGAGTTTCAGTAAGAATAAAGAAAGAGAAGCAATGTGCCGTTTCGGCAAGCCAACTCTCTATATATGGGATCTTCCATTTTTGGGCCATGAGTGATGGGTTGATGTCACGTACATTTAACAAGAATGTCGAGGTAAGGATAGTTTGATGTTTGAATTGTTCTAAGTTATGTTTTATGTTTTCAGAAGTAGCAATGAGGGAAGTTTTTATATGGAGCTGTGTGTGTAGAATTTTCTAGTTGGTGGTGGGTGTGTGTTCCTTGTGTTTTGCATAAATGGTTGCTGATAGCTCTTTGTATCTCCTGGCTTAAGTCGGCTTTCATATTTTCTAGATAAGTTAGTAAAAAAGAGTTGCCTCTTTGATTTGCCATTTGGTCAGAGGGTACATAGTTCATGTTTATGTTATTTGGTGCTATGGTTTTCCCATAGTTCTGTCTTCGTTGTTTGGTTGTAGGAGGTGAAATGTGGTTGTATTTTCTTTTTGTTGTTGTCGTAGGTCTCCTCTGTCGCTGTTTATATTTATTTTTCGATCATTTTGTGCCCTTCAGATGGTCGTGATTGCATTTTGGGTTCAAGCACATCCTTAGTGACACAGAAGTTTGGCACAGTTTAGGATGGAAGAAGGTGCATCCGTTGCCTTTTGTGCCTCCATATTTAGGATCAGGGCCATGGACTCTGTATTTAGGACAGTATTTGGGGTGGAGGTGAGGGCAGTTTTTTCCCGTTATGCCATATAGACAGGTGCCCTTAACAAGTCTACGGCAGAAGGTAAGATGGAAAAAAGCACAGCACCCCTTGTTGGTGCCGCTGGGTCCAAATCTACAGTTACTTTGAGAATGGTATCTACAGGGTTTTTGACGTGGGTATAGTAGAGGTTTTTCTATACTGGCAGGCTCGTTGGTCAGTGGTTCTACTGTAGTAGCAGCAGTAGACTGTTGTTGTTGTTGCTGTAGCGGCAGTGAAACTTGACTTGCAACAGTAGCGCTGGGTGGAATCAGATCAGATAGTGGTGCCAAGCAAGGTGCTTCCAATGTCGTATCAGTAGCAGGCATTTTGCTTTTATTTATTTATTTATTTGTTCATGTGTTTATACCTACTTCTT
>NC_068992.1:35750575-35754965 GCF_001194135.2 Octopus bimaculoides | reverse complement strand
ACACACACACACACACACACACAAATGGTGCGGTGAATAAACTGTCGTCTAAATTACGCAAAGATGAAAATAACATTGACATCTCATTTTCACAGATACATTTACCAAAATTACATAAAAATATCTTGAAATACTAAAGAGTAATTCTTTTCAATAAAATCGCCATTGGCTTCAACCGCGGCCTCCAGACGACTTCGGAATCTCCTGCAATTCTTCTGGACGGTATTCTTGTTTAAGTTGGTGAATGCTGCCATAATACTTACCTTCAATTCATCTTTGGTATTACAAGGAGTTTTGTCGGTCTTTCGCTTAACTGCGTCCCACGCATAATAATCAAGGCAGTTGTAGTCTGGAGAGGTACGTGGCTAAATGTTAGGGATGATGTGATCACAGAAATTGCCTGACAGCCATGACTGGGTTCTCCTGTTTTTGTGGCATGGTACATAGTCTTGTTGTTAGACATAGGGTCTTCCAGCAGCCATCTTCTTGATTCAGGCAGCACTACCTCTTCCAGGAACTTGTCAGAGACCGCTGTGTTGTGTGTGAGGCCTTGTGGGAAGATGAATGGGGGCACAATGTCGCCACCACTAGTAATCACTCCAAATACCATGAAGTTAACTGGATGTTTGATTTTTTATCACTCTCAGTACATGTCCTGAGATTGCACTGTCCTCAGATTGATACCCAAACACTCTGAAATGCTTGTATTGGAGCTTCTGGAGCGAATGCCAAGTAGTACAGCATGTCGTTTCTAAATTCCTGGCAGTGTGAATTGCATCATTGCGTTGTTTTTCTCACAGACGATGTCCAAATGACCCTGCTATACTGTGTAATCGACAAAAGCAAAAACAAACAATGCGCATGCGCGAAATTAAAAATATAAAATTATGACAATTTAGCCATCGCAACCTGTATACCCTGTCACATTATTTCCATATAAATATCATTCTAAAGTTTAGAGACAACTCTCGTTATTCTTTTAGTCTTTTTAATTTTGTGTGTTTGTCACGGTATTGCAAATTGATACTGTGGTGTACTGCAAGTTCTACTTCAGTGAAATTGCTGATGAATTTGAAAAGGTATGAATGTCTTTCAATCTTTTCACTTTTCTTTATAATATGGAACCTTTGTTAAATCTATAAACCATTATTTTAGAATATAAAAATTAGAATATTCATTTGTAAAGAAAATCCATACGGAGTACTATAAACTAGAGATTATTCTCGCAAGTTGACAAAGCATTGCAGTTAATTTTAATGGTGCTGTTTGTGACTATGAAAGAATTATGAACATCGCAATGTTTTCCCTTCAGTTATCCTTTAAACATAGGTGTTTATATTTTGCAATCTCAAAATAAAGTAGAATGAATTTACACCCTGCAACGCTCATTTAACTTTGAAAACATGCATCCGCTCAACCTTTGTCCAACCTAATAAAGGCTGGTAAAACAAAAATCTTAATCTCTAATTTCTTATTATAAAATTGCTATCTCATATCCAAGAAAATCCGTACACACAAATACTCAGGCACATATATGACGGAAGTTTACGTCTCCGATCCTTCGACGAGATCAAATTAGCGAAACAGGAAAACTATTGTGAAAAGTATTCCCAAAGCAAAGCAAAATAAGCGTCTTCACACCGCATTCCACTATGGTCATGAGCAAAACTAAATACGACGACATAACAGAAAAACACCCGTAAGAAAAACAAAACAGTTAATGGTAAAAATCAACCGCTTAAAATAATGCCAGCCGCAACATCCACTCGTGACAGATATAGCCTTACTGGAATCAAAGAAACAACGTCTTCAAAACTGCATGAAGGCTCGACAGTCAAAGAACGTTCATCTGATTGCTGAAAAGAATGCTTGGCATGGAGTGCAGAATACATAGTTTAGATTCTGCAGAAGCAATACTGCTCCGCTTTCAGCAATCGCAATATTGTTAATCTGGACAGCATCAATAAAACAAACCCCAGCACAGCCTATCCGATATAAAATTTGGCACCTCAGATATCATAATAACTATGAATAATATTACAAGCAACTCAGCTCCTACCGGTTCCCTGCTAGAGTTCTGAAGGAGTGCCAACTTCAACTAGCATTCCCTTTAGCTATTCTCTGGAGGAAATCACTGAACACTGTGTATATTCCCAATAATTTCCTAACCCACTTGATTGTTCTAGTTTTTAAAAGAAGCAACAAATCGTTGGCAGTGAATTACTAATCGATTTCACCTTTGATATTAAATTAGTTGAGAGAATGATGAGATCTCGAGTAACTGACTTTCAGGAAAGTAATAACCTACTTATTCCCAGCCCGCATAGTTTCCGCAACGCCAGGATCTGCTTAACATAGCTCCTGTATCACTTTGATGACAAAGGTCATGGGACGGGGCTCCAATGCAGGTGTCAGATATCTTTACGACAAGAAGACCTTCGACAAGGTTGATAACAATATTCTTTTAAAGAAACTATTCAACGCTGCAGTCCGAGGATTGAAGTGGATTAAATGTTTTCTGATGAACAGAATCCAGTATGTGGTGTTCGATGGTGTTCAATAAAGCTCAGCAAGAGTCATCAGTGAAGTCTCACAGAACATCAATGACGCCATCAAACACAATAGTACTAGAATTTTCGCGGATAGCTCTAAGTTTCTGAAGGTAATCGACAGGGTAGGAGACCGGGCATATCTCCAATAGGATCGGCTCGCAGCAAAAAACACAGTATGCAGCTAACCGAGATTAAATTTGAATTCATACACGTCACTAATGAAGCCGAACTTTAGCTACCCACATTCTTCCCTCGGGCGAAAACTTCGTAAAATCAAACACCGCTTGGAACCTTGGAGTAACTGTCGACATGGTCTCTAAATTGTGCTCCTGTTTCCTCAAAACTTCCTGTCTTAAGACTCATCCTTCTCTTCTCTACCTTCACATGTCTCCATCTTGAATAGTGTTGTCCGTTATGGTCTCCCTACACGAAGTAAAATATAAATATTGAAACACTCAAAGAGATCAGTGGAAAATAAAAATAGACAATATGACAGGTCTTGATAATTGGGACTGGCTCGAGAAGTTTAAATTTTATTTCCTCCAGCATCGCCACGAGCGCGATATCATTTGTGTGATGTGGAAAATATTTCAACAGCATTGCCCAAATCATTGGTATCAACTTTAAAATTCACCCAAGGCATGATCCTCGCGAGACCCGTCCTTTATAAAAATCATGCTCACGCCACATTACAACAATAAGTCAACTATTTCACCTCAACTAGCTCTTCTCTCTTTAACATCATGCCAAAATACATACGAGAAGAAAAGATCTCATCATTCAAACGGTTTCTGGATGAATATCTCTAACACATTCCGCATAAACCACCTACACTAGGATACATCTCCGCAAACAATAACTTTTTACACGATTGGGCTATGATGCTTCAACGTGACTGTAAAATGAAACGTCATTGAATGCCTTTTGCAGGTGGTGCTATTAAGTTAGTCATGACCTCAGCTGATTCAGACTGAACCCTATCTTAGAATGTCACTAATGAAAAGGCGCATGGTTTAATAATTCGAGTATTCGGTTCACGATCATAAAGTCGTGAGTTCGATTCCTGGCAGCGCGTTGTGTACTTGAGAAAGACGCTTTATTTCACGTTGTTACAGTTCATTCACCTGGCAATAATGAGTTGTACCTGTAATCCAAAGGGCCAGCGTTGTCACATCCTGTATTACACTGAATCTCCCTGAAAACTAGGTTAATAGAACGCGTGTTGATGGAGTGCTAAGCCAATTGCACCTTCATTTCATGAGCAGATTGTTTCGTAGATCAAATCAACTAGAGTCGCGGTATTCTATCTATCTATCTATCTATCTATCTATCTATCTATCTATCTATCTATCTATCTATCTATCTATCTATCTATCTGGACAGACGGTAGACGTGTCGGCTCCGTAAGTTTTGCCTTTTTCATGTTTTAAAAA
Organism: Octopus bimaculoides; assembly: GCF_001194135.2. Lineage (NCBI taxonomy): Eukaryota > Metazoa > Mollusca > Cephalopoda > Octopoda > Octopodidae > Octopus > Octopus bimaculoides. The sequence continues at coordinate 35,750,980 of NC_068992.1, read as the reverse complement.
GTTTGTTTGTAAAGTTTATTTTATATAGAAAGTTGTATAACAACTTGTAGACTCTCTGGTGCAAGTTATTTGCGACGGAAATCTGCCCTGTGTGGCACATTTCCAGGAAATAAAAAAACAATTTCGGCTTTCTAGCCATTTTTTTTTGAGACGATGGCGTCTTGTAGCCATGAAAATTTTTGTGAAACGAACGCTGCATTTTGCAGTGTTTCGTTCGAAAAAGAATTTCCTAGTCTTCCTTCCTCACAGTTAAAGGAGAGAATGGAGAAAAAGAAAAACTCTGCTGCTACAGCAGTCTTGCCTGCCACCGTCACAAGTGACAACATCAACAACAACAACAGCAGCAGCAGCAACAACAAGGACACAAATGTCCTTGCTAACAAAACCACTGTCCTCACTACTGAT
>NC_068992.1:35742614-35743233 GCF_001194135.2 Octopus bimaculoides | reverse complement strand
TTGTATTTTGTCCCCTCTGTGTTGAGCCCTGTGTGGCTAATAAAGAAACCTATCTATCTATATATCTATCTATCTATCTATCTATCTATCTATCTATCTATCTATCTATCTATCTATCAGTGTGTGTGTGAGTGTGTGCGCGCGTGCACGTAAGTGTGTGTGTTTGTGCGTGTCCAATATTTTTTATATTTTACTTGTTTCTGTCATTAGACTGCAGCTATGCTGGGGCACCGCTTTGAAGAATATTAGTGGAACGAATCGCAACCAGTACTTATTTTTTAAAAAAACCTTGTACTTATTTACTGCTCTTTCTTGCCCAACAGCAAAGTTATTGGGATGTAAACACATCAATACCGGTTGGGGATGATATTGAACAAACAGACTCAAACAAACACATATATACCCACATATATATGCATACGACGAGCTTTCAGTTTCTGTTTACAAAAACCCATTCAAAAGTGTGGTCGGCCAGGGGGCTATAGCAGAAAACACTTGCCTAAGGTGCAACTCAATGGGACTGAACCCAGATCGATGAGGTTGGAAAGCAAACTTTTTATACCACAGCCACGCCTATGCCTATATATGTAGGCGCAGGCGTAGCTGTGATATATATATA
>NC_068992.1:35740196-35742031 GCF_001194135.2 Octopus bimaculoides | reverse complement strand
ATATATATATATATATATATATATATATATATACGCTTTTACTCTTTTACCGCTAAGTTACGGGGACGTAAACACACCACCATCGGTTGTCAAGCGATATTTGGGGGACAAATATAGACACACAAACACACACACACATATATATATACAAACATATATACATATATACGAAGGGTTTCTTTCAGTTTCCGTCTACGAAATCCACTTACAAGGCTCTGGTCGGCTTGAGGCTATAGTAGAAGACACTTGGCCAAGGTGCCACGCAGTGGGACTGAACCCAGAACTATGTGATAGGTAAGCAAGCTACTTACCACACATATATGTATATGCATGTATATATATGTATTGCCTATATGTGTTTAAATACATGCATGCGTACACACATAAAAACACACATATACACATATATAGTATATATGCACGCGTGTGTCTGCAATTATTTGTATATATATATATATATGTGTAAAGATATTTAAATCTATATGTATTATAAGGTGTTGTATCATAGGCAGAAAACACAAAATAATTACATATCCTCACACTAAGAAAATAACTCAAAAAGGACATAGAACGTTTTTGTATTTGGTTTACAAGCTTCTTGGTGCGAATGCATGCGTTGAAGCAAACCCTGTGTTTGGAGGTCATTACGCCAATAATAATAATAATGAATGCATGTTTATTTTCTGGTCTGCTACCATCCCTAATTTATTGTCAGCTTAGTGAGATTTCCTTGACCACCAGAGGCATTATGAAAGTTTCCCGCTAACTTCATCATAGAATACAGTAAAAATCAACTAGCATTCCTGGATCATCAAAACAGAAACAGCCATTAAAACAGACATTCACTACAAACCAATTGATTCTAAACAATACCTGCTGGTCTCCGTATCATCCCAAACAGACGCAGAGTAACGCTCCCTTTAATCTAACAAGAAGTATCTTCACAATTATTTCAAATTTTGAAACTCGTAATAAAAGATACCAGGAATTAACGGAGATACTATTTGAAAGACAATATCCTTCAATGTTAATAGACAATGGAATAGAAAGTATCAAATCAATAGATATTCCTGAATTATGAAAAAGAAAAAAAACACTTCAAATACATTCAATAATATATCATTTATTACAACACATAGCCCCCCAAACGCTAAGGTTTACATCATTATCTGTTGGAACATTCCACTAATGTGACGATTGAAGAATGAAACAAGCACTCGAAATACACAAAATTATCAGAAGCAAAAGACAATAAAAGACCTAAAAAACCTACTCACCAGCGCTAAATTATCCTCCAAAACCCCTACACCAGCAGTCAAAAAGCATGGTCACTTTAACTGTGGGGCTTGCATTAACCTCATTCAAGACAAAACGTATAAATTTATATCAGGACAGAATTTTATCATAAAACATAATTTTACCTGTTCGCCAAAAATGGTAATATACACTATATCACAGAAAATGAGAAATCAACAATACTATGGGATATGCCAATACACAAAGAGAGAAATTAAGGCCAGTAGACCAGATATAGTTAGTAGAGGTCATCAAGAAACAAAAAAATTCTTTCTAACTGATGTATCAATACCAACAGATGACAACGTTTCTCTAAAAGAAATGGAGGAACTTTCAAAATTAAAAAACCTGGAAATAGAGGTAACTCGAATATGGAATCTGAAAACATAAACAATTCTTATCATAGTGGGCGCATTAGGAATGATTAAAAAAATACAGACAAATACATAAAAAACACCAGGACTAACAAATATATATAACATACAGAAAATAGCACTACTAGGCACCGCACGTATCCTACGAAAGACACTATAAAAGCA
>NC_068992.1:35739001-35740186 GCF_001194135.2 Octopus bimaculoides | reverse complement strand
GCACCGCACGTATCCTACGTAAGACACTTTGAATACAATGACTATAAAAGCATCACAACAAAGTACAGCACATACCCAAGGCACACAGAGCTGCGGCCGGTAGTGCAGTGAAAGCACGTTATAAAAATAAGACTACTGAATAATAATAATAATAATAATAATAATAATAATAATAATAATAATAATAATAATAATAATAATAATAATAATAATAATAACAATAATAGCCCGGATGCAGTACCAGGCAGTGGCTCTCATGACTTCTGATCTTAATTGATTGGAGGTGTTATCATGTACATTGTTAGTCTTGGTATAAAAGATGGGCTACAGCAAATATTCTGCTTAATACCACAGATTTGCTTGTCAGTTGTTTGATCTTAACCAGTTGAGCATGTCCCTTGGTGGCTGACGATAACTGAACCGACCATGATGAAACTCTCCGTTCTCTTAATCATTATTAATATTATATACATATATATGTGTGTGTGCACGCAAGTGTGCGTGTTTGTATGTACATATGTAAGTATGTACATCCATAAATCTGTTTGTCCATTTCGACTTGAACATGCGTTTGATCTTGTATACATCATATGTATAGATGTGTGTGAGTGTTGGCATGTTTTCTCCTATGTATTTGTGGATGTGTATCTATGTATGCGCATGTGTGGGTATATGTGTATATGTGTGTGTGACATTATGCCAGTATGCGTGTTCACGCGTATCTGTGGATATAACTGTTCCTGTCTCTGTCTATATGTATGTATGCATGTGTGTATGTATATGTCTATGTATGTGTGTGCATGTATGAAATTTCATACATGTTTATCCATTATGTACAACTGTGTAACTTCTGTTAGCAAATGAAACATGTGTAATGGTGAATAAATAATACCAAAATATTTTCCCAACACTGTTTTGTTATATAATAACTCGGCAAACCATATTCCCAGAATTTTCAACTTTAATATGCACCTCACACCAATGGCAACAACTGCATGCTGCATTGCAATACTGGAATAAGCAGATGTGCTTCAAAGGGGACACAGTTTGATTTTCCCAACCTCATAGTTCCGTTGTTGAGTCCCAATGCGTGGAAATTTCAACAAGTGTCTTCTACTATAACCTCAGTTCAACAAAAGCTTTGTGAGTAGATTTGTTTGACGGAAACTCATCACAGCCCCTCAT
>NC_068992.1:35736384-35736747 GCF_001194135.2 Octopus bimaculoides | reverse complement strand
TATATATATGTTCGATGGGTTTCTTTCAGTGTCCACCAACTCCTCTCACAAGATTATAGTTGGCCCAAGGCTTTAGTAGAAGACACTTGCCCAAGGTGCCTCGTAGTGGGACTGAACCCGGAACCATTTGGTTGGGAAGCAAGTTTCTTACCACACAGTCACTTCTATATGTATCTATACGCATATATCTATGTCTGTGTGTGTGTCTTCGTGTCTGTGTGTGTGTGCGTGTCTTCGTGTCTGTGTGTGTGTGCGTGTCTTCGTGTCTGTGTGTGTGTGTGTCTTCGTGTTTGTGTTTATCTCTCATCATCGACTTGGTTAGTTTACGCCCCCGTAACATAACGATTCGGCAAAAAAAAAAAA
>NC_068992.1:35733639-35736311 GCF_001194135.2 Octopus bimaculoides | reverse complement strand
AAATGAGTGAAACAAGCAGAAGATAAAAATTATATATTACACACACACGCGCGCACACACACACACACACACACACACACATACACACATAAGTTTTAATACACACCACAGAAGATCTAAATTAATGGGTATTCTATTTCCTAGAGAGATGGATCCATGCTTTTTGGGATATATTTTGATGAGTCATACACCAGACCATCAGCTGCAGGTACATAGAAAGCAAGGAATATAGAAAACTTAATGATATTACTCATGCAGATATTGCTCGAGACTGTCGGAAAAATATAAGAAGTTAATTTCATTCTTTGTATGTGTTAATCGGTAAATCACAAGTCATTTGTGGATGTAGCTCAGAGTATTTCCTATCTGCACTTAACTAAAAGGAGTCTTTGCGAAAAGAATTCGCTGGCCCCATCCTTGCTTACTTATACATGACACAGATGCTTCTGTCGCATAATTTAAATTTATTCTGTCTATTCTGCGCCACTGATGACCAGCAGATAATTTATACACTATATAAATTAGCGACTTAAATTTTAGTGACTTAAATTTTGTTTAGGAGTGACACGAGTACTCGATATTGAAAAGTTACAACTACATTGAAATACAGTATATGTCGCTCTCGTGGTCAATTCTAAGGCGATTTGGTTTCACCTAGCTCTAATCTATCTATCTATCTATCAATATGTGTATTTAATATTTTACGACTTTAAAAGGGTTTTTCAAGAGCATAAACCACCCTTCACGGTGCTTAAACAACACAATGCGTTAAGTATATGGCAAAGTATATGTCATACACATGCATTAAGTATATACCAAGGCCTTGTGAAAGTGAAAGAAGTTGTTCGTCTATATATATATATACGTATATACTTATGTGTGTGTGTGTGTGTTTTGTCTTTGTTTCTTACCGCTACTTGACAACCGATGTTGATTTATTTACGTCCTGTACATTCGAGGTTCGGCTAAAAAGACCAAGAGAATAAGAACCAGGCTTAAAAAATAACTACTAGGGTCAATTTGTTCGACTAAATCCTTCAAGTTGGTGCCCCAGCTTGGTTAGTGAAATGAGTATAAGATGAAAGACAAACATGATATGTATGTATGTATGCATGTATGTATGTATGTATGTATGTATGTATGTATGTATGTGTGTGTGTATGTATGCATATATGCATGCAGGTATGTATGTATATATGTATGTATATATGTATGTATGTATGTATGTATGTATGTATGTATGTATGTATGTGTGTGTGTATGTCTTTATCGTTCCCATGCTAAGAGTCTTAATGTCTCTTATTGCATATAAATCCGGATTCTCTACTGCCAATCCTCCTTATGCTTCAATACCCTGGATTTCTACTTCTTTTACCTCTCTAAATATCCTTCTTCTCATTTTCATCTGTCTTTTCTTTTATACTTATATATGCTCTCCCTGTTTTTTGTTCTGTCGCATCATTTACCTCCTCCTTTCTCTCCCACGTTACTTAATCGCCTGTATTTCTTTTTTAATTTTGCAGGTATTCATCTACTTTTTACAGGTAACCTATCTTTTTCCGGAGTCATTCTGTGTTCTTCTTGCAACCTACCTTTCTCTTTTTTCTACATTAATGTTACCCTAGTTTTTTTCTGTGTAATATCTCTCTATCAACATTTTCACCTCATTTTTCAATGAATCCTTTTAAGTCCCTATTCCTACCTCTCTCTGTCTTTCTTCTAGTACATTGAAACATTTCCTTGTATTAATCTATATGCATTCATCAGCCTTTCAACCTTTCCTCCACTTGCTTTACAAATAAATTCGCATTTCTTTATCTTTCTATTATATCGAGCCTCACTAGTCTCTCCCCTCTATAGCCCCTAAACTGCTCTCTGAAATAAGCTGATTTTTTTCTCTTTACCTTTCCTTATTACTTTCACTTTTTTCTATTTATTCTCTTTGCTAAATCTCACACGGTTACGTCTATTTATCTGTACTTGTCTTCCTCTTTCTCGGTCTTTCTTCCAGTTCTACGTTCAACGTCACTTTTTTCTTCAATACACGAAATCTCCCTTTCTCTCTCACTCTTAGTTTCTCTGTGTCACACAAGCGCATACATAAACATATATCTTTTCCTCAAACACTCATTCATTATATGTACACACATATACACATATATTTATAACCATTTATATATGTGTATATACATATATTAGATTAATACACATTCACACACACGCATACATATAGATATCACGCTCAAGAATTCTTTGCTTTTTCTCACTCTCTCCACCTCTATCTTTCTAAGTATGCTTTAACTCATCGATCCCGTTATTTCTTTTCTTTTTACTAACCACATCTTTCTCTTCCTTTCTTCCACTGCTCACTGTTTGTCTACAAGCACAACTGCTTATCTATTACACGCTATCTTTCTCTCTAATCTTTATTCCTATTGCCTCCCAATCTGCCCTCTGCCACAAATTTTACAGTTTCTGTACAATACATAATATCGCAATGAAAATAAATCAACCAGCAAGAAACAAATATATCCGGGCATTCCTAAATAAAATCTGAATGTGTAATTTTGGCATAAATATAAGGCTGTGAGGTTTCTTATGCGTGCGTACATACATATATATACATGTATATATATGTATGTATGTATATATATATATATATATATATATAT
>NC_068992.1:35729428-35732307 GCF_001194135.2 Octopus bimaculoides | reverse complement strand
AATAGAAACGATTTATTTGAAAATAGGTAATGAAATGGCCAACAATATTTTTGTAGCCCGTTGTTAGGATTCCTTTCTTTCCTAACATTATAATATGTTGAGTGTATATGAAAATAACAACAACAACAACAACAACAACAACAACAATAATAATAATAATAATAATAATAATAATAATAATAATAATAATAATAATAATAATAAAAAGAACAAGGGCACTCAGAGAGCGCAAGCCTCCGCTGAGGTAATACCAACGCTCTCGCAACGATTAACCGGAGATTATTTTTAAAATGAGAATATCAGAAATAAAAACGACCGCTCTCACAAACGAGAATATTAAAAATGAACCCGACCGCTCTTAATGATTAAGTAAAAAAAAAACAAAAAAAAAACAAAAACAAAAACGGAAAGTAATCCAGAATCCTTGTCCGGTACCCGATCGATCGCAAAATCGAATCAGTGCATGTTAGTGGTGATTTGCTGTTGTTTGAATTTTTGTGTATGAAGTTTTGTGCTGCTTTGCAGCGGTTTTTGACGCTGGTGCTTTTTCTCCGTGTTGAGGAGAATTAGCTGGACCAAATGGCGAAAAAAATGTTCTATTCTGACTTGAGTGGGTCAGAATTGTCACCCTCGGAAGATGAACTGGCAAGGGCTCTCTACAAAATGGATGAAGTTTTCAAGGAGAAGAAGAGCTTTGCAGAAATAACAGAGGTTAAATCATATGAGGTGGACCTCACGAAAATGTTGAAATATCAGAAAATGGCAACGAAAGTGGGTGGAGAAAATAATGGAAAGAATGGAAAGAAGAACCATTACGTATAAAGTAATTGCAGCAGAAAAAAATAAAGTGGAAATTATGGAAATTGAAACGATAGAAAAGGCGTTGAGAACAGTAACGAAAGATGTAATATTCCTTTCACGAGGCAATAAATTCGGTACAATAGTAGTACAGTTCAAGTCGGAAGAGGCAGCAAAAAGGATGGTTATAAAAACGGTGAAAACTGAGAATGTAGTCCTTCTACCCATGTATCTTGGAAGAAGGACATCCAGGGTCAGAGTAGAAGGAATACCACCGGATATAGAAGCGGCTTGGGTGGCGGCAGCTGTACTCCTCGGAAGTGAGGAAAAGGTGTCCGTTATCCAGGCCTCATCAACAGAAGACGGGACGTGGAAGGGGAAAGCATTGCAGATGAACATCCAAAGTGAGAAAGAAACACTAGAAAAATTGGCAGAGACAATAACCATAGGCAACATAAGTCTGAGAGTGTGGGTGGAGGGCAAAATCCCTCGCTGTTATAAATGTGGTCTGAAGTGCCACATTAGAGCGAATTGCCCTCCACCGAACAAAGAAGCAGAAGAGCAGAATACACAAGAGATACTAAAAAACAAACAGGAAAAAACAGAGAACACAGAAGAGTCAATACCGGCGGAAGAAGAAAACGAAGAAAGGGAATGGAAGGCGAGTAAAAGTTCAAAAAGAAGAAGGAAGAATGTAGGCTTCTCACATGCAGAACCCCAACCCACTCAATGCCCATCCACACCCTCTTCGTCCCACCCTCCCCCTGCAGGCACTATACCTACCCATTTCCCACCAACACGAAAACAAAAACAAAAAAAGGACACCACACACAATGTGTTAGAAACTTCCCCTCCCACTGATTGTTATGCCCGTTTGGTTTATTATGAGGCAGAGAAAGAACTGCATGAGATAGTGGAGAAATGGAAAGACACAATCCATGCGGACGTTAACGACGACGAGAAATTACAGTAATGTTAATAACAGAAAAACATTTGAACAAAATTAAAAATTCGAGGAATTTATGGTATGGAAGGTGAATTACAATATGGAGAATTTACCGAAAAACATAGAATAGGAAAAACTAAAATTACGATAGGGTATAGATATTATGGAGGACAGGCAAAAAGGCAAGTAAGTGATATTACTTGATGGGGCAGGTAACATCACTTCCATTTCTCATTTTTTCATTCGTACATATTACCATTCGTTATTTTAGTTTTTCTTCTGATTTCATCTTCTTTTTGCATTTTTATTTCCCCGAGTTTGTGTTTGTCGCGTTTGTATTGTCTCTATGTGTTGTAATGTTTGTGTTGTAATAATAGTAATGAAATGTGAAGGTGGTTGAGTGGGCCGTGTTTGTAATGCTGTGTGTGTTTCATCTGCAGTGGTAACGGACATTTTTCTCTATGAAGGCCTTTTTTTAGTCCATCCACTGATATAGTGTCTTTGCGATCACTAAGGCCTATAGCGAAAAGTTTATCCGTGCGTGAAAAAAACGGAAAGGACCTGCATACGGTGCTGTTAATAGAGGTTTAACAACATCGTTGCGGAAAAAACGCGAGTCCAAGAAGTAAAGCTTCCTTCAAGGCAGAGCTAGAAATGCAATTGTCAAGTAGGTAAGAGGTTTTAAGCAGGACCGATATATTCAAAATTGGTAAAACTAAAAATTGTCGAGGATATGTTAGTGTTATTTAGTTTCTGAACGGTTTTGTTGCCGTTTGTTTATGTAGTTTGATTTCTTTATCTATCGATTTCTACTAAGATAGAGACACGAATAAAATTAATAATAGAGAAACGAAATTAAGACTTTGGAAACAGCAACGCCGCCATAACTTACGTGGAAACCATGAGCGTGCTTTCAAGGGAGATAATCAGAGGAAGACTTGAAAGTTAACGTAAGATCGTAATACTTCATATAAAGTAAAGTAAATATAACAAATAATCCAGAATCCTGAAAGTTTCATCCGAATCCATCTAGCGGTTCTTAGATATCTTGTCCACGGACAAACAAACAAACACGACTGAAAAAAATACCCCCTCCTTCGCTAAAGCGGAGGTAATAATAATAATCATAATAATA
>NC_068992.1:35727944-35729054 GCF_001194135.2 Octopus bimaculoides | reverse complement strand
GTTGTGATGCATGTGCCTGGTGTACTCTTATCAGACGGGTAGTCATGATGAGTATATTGGGCTTCGTATATTTTGCCTCAGTGTCACTTTGATGGCATGCACTGCTCTCTCACTCAATAATAATAATAATAATAATAATAATAATAATAATAATAATAATAATAATAATAATAATAATAATAATAATAATAATATTAAAAATAATAAGAATAAGAATAACACTAATACCTCTTACAAGTGAACTTAACAGAACAGGATATGAATACGAAATTGGCGACAAGATAATAAGTCATCTATTTTATGGATAGCTTAAAATTCAATGGCAAAGACGATACTGAGCTTGAAAGATTATTACGTACTGTGAAAGCATTTAGAGATGACAACGGGATGGAATTTAGTGTTCATAAATGTGCCAAGGCTATTTCCAAAAAGGGAAATTGAAGACCTAACATTCAGTGGTGTTAGATGTTGACACAGTTATAAAATAACTCGAGCAGGAACAAACAAATACCTCGGAATAAATGAGGGCTCTGGCACTCAGCATCCAAATATGAAAGAGATCAAGAAGAAATGTTACCAGAGAATTCGAGCAATCCTAAAATCTGCGTTAAACGCCCGTAACAATGTGTTAGCCATAAATTCCACAGCAGTTCCAGTTGTTATTTATAGTTTCAATGTGTTGAACTGGAATATCAGCGAAATAAGGAAAATTCACAGGAAAATACGTAGGCTGCTGACTTGCAACAGGATGCACCACCCAAAGCAGAGGTAGATCATCTGTACCTTCACAGAGCTCAAGGAGGTCGAGGCTTGATCCAATTCGAAATCTCCTACAAAACCACTACGTCTGGACTTAAAACAACTAACGACTGGCTGCTAAAACTAATAATAACAATTAGGGGCTGCAATAAGGGTGGAGCACTTGCAGAAAACAGCACTGCTTGGAAGCGCTCGAAAAATAAGGGGTGTTACCTTAGTTCACTGGTAGTGAACAGCTGACACCGTAGTACATCTCCAGCGTTAGAAGCTGTGCAAAGGCTATAATAATAATGATAATAAAAATAAAAATAATAATAATAATAATAATATTAATAATAATAATAATAATAA
>NC_068992.1:35720307-35727934 GCF_001194135.2 Octopus bimaculoides | reverse complement strand
AATAATAATAATAATAATAATAATAATAATAATAATAATAATGTTCCTCTCTGATCACGATCAGAAGTAGTGGGGAGCATCATGGCCACGTGTTGAGAGGAATTCTTTGGGGTTTGATAATTCACCTTTGGAAACATGGGTGTTTTGTTCAACATCTTCTAAAACCCTTATTCAGGGATCTTTTGAGCGGGATGGGCTATTCGACCTGAACAAAATTCTAACTGGACCCCACCTGCAAAGTTATGCGCTTTTTATTTTGATATGAGATCACCATGTCACGCACATATGGTTGTGATGCATGTGCCTGGTGTACCCTTATCAGACGGGTAGTGATGATGGGTATACTGGTTTCGTATATTTTATCTCAGTGTCACTGCTCTCTCGCTCAATAATAATAATAATAATAATAATAATAATAATAATAATAATAATAATAGTCATTCTTTCTAACATTGCCTCACGGCTGTAATTTGAGAGGAGGGCCAAGGAGATTACGTCACTCTTAGTCTTCAATTATTATTTTTTTAAATCTACTCCGAAAGGGCAAAAATGTAGTTTATAATAATTATTATTATCACATTTTGACTTAGAATTAGTGTTATTCTTGGTAGGATTTTATAATTTCAGTAATCTATCAAATGCTCAAAACACTTCAGGTGATCTTACCTGCTCCTAAAAAGCAAATACTTTGCAGAATCTCCTTTATCCAATTGCCTTTCTTAATTCTCTAACTCATGAATAATCACAGGTAGAAGCTTTGTAGATTCCAGAAAATAATGTTTTATCTTTTCACTTGTTTCAGTCATTTGACTGCAACTGTGCTGGGGGCACCGCCTCCAATTTTTAGTTGAATGAATCAACCCTAGTATTTACATTTTTTAAAGCCTGGCATTCATTATATTGGCTGTTTTTGCCGAACCGTTAAGTTACAGGGGCGTAAATACGCCAACATCGGTTGTCAAGCGGTGGTGGGGGAGAAACACCGACACACACACGCACACACACTTATGTGAAACTGAAAGAAGCCCGCGTGCCTATGTAGTAAGATGTTTGCTTCTCAACAACAAGATCCCGGATTCAGGGCACTTTGAGCATGTCTTGAATTATAGTCTCGGGCTGACCAAAACCTTGTGAGTGGATTTGATAGACGGAAACTGAAAGAAACCCGTCGTTTATATATATTTGTGTGTGTATGTGTGTGTGCGCGCGCGTGTCGACTGATTTAAAATTTATGGATGTAGCAAAATACCCCAGTTTACCCATTCTGTAATTAGAAGAAAATGACGGGAAAAGAGTATTTTAAGAAGTAGGATGAGTATGAATACAAGAAATATAAAAATAAAAGAATAAATATAAGTTGATGTTGCTGAATACAGAAGGTATTCCATTGAAGTATAATCCATCTTCACGAAGTTGTTGTGATTGGTGGTGGTGGTGGGGCGCTGGAACTTTATTTGAGGTTGGGATGTGATATAAGCATTGAATGGCTGATTCTTGTTTGAAAACAGTCAACCTATTTTCATCTGAAAATAGAATATCATAAATATTAATAGACATGTCTCATATGTCAACGTCAATAGAAAATATCGAAGCATTAAGAAATTACGTTCGTTGTGAAGCACACGTTTCTTTGTATACTTTTAGTGAATAGATATGTACTACCAAATAATATTTATTTTCCATTTGCTAGTTCTATACGCTAGGTCTTAATCTTTCATGTACACAATCATACACATGTACACAATCATACATATTTGTACACATAACTTACACACATGCATACATACAAAGCACTTATTTACACACACGTCATATACACACACACACACACACACACAGAGCCACACGTGATTGATTTTCGATATAGACTTCTGTAAGTTGATATTTGTAAGAAAAATATAATTGGGGGGGGGGAGTTAAGTTGCTGAAGTATTAAGTTGAATGGGTTCAGTAAAGTGTTTAGTGCAATGTTTTTTGGCTGAGACAACCATGATTAGGAATGGCGAATAAAAGTATTGAAGCTGTATTAAGTGGTGCCCAGCTTATTTCAGTACAATCAAGTGACAGAGAAAATACACATCTAACTCTAGGATTCTGAAAGTACCACATCTGTAGTGCTGCAGAAGAATACTAATAATTTCCTAATTATACGTCTACATGTCTCTGTACTATTTTTATTTGACTCTATTAAACATATGGAATTAACAATTTTTTTATTTAGTCATTGGTATAACATCGAAACTTCATTAGAGAGCTTGTAACATGTTTATAGCTACAAAAAACTTGTAAAATGTTTATACTTAGCGTAGCAACTTCAGAGGAGTAAGTAAAACATACAAGTTTTACTCAAGAATAGCAAGCAATCAGGAATATTTAATATATGGTGCCTGGCTTTATATAGGTATATTGTAGTGAAGTAAAAACAAGATTCTGCTACAGTTCTGAAGAGAATTAGCCATGAAGTCACTTTGATAACGTTAACATAGATGTAAATTAGGTGAAACAATGAAGACCATTTTATTAATTTACATAAATGTAAATTAGGTGAAAAAAATGAAGGCCTTTTATTAATTTACTCCAAAGAATATAAGAATCATTTATTTCAAATTTCTTGGATCTTCTAGAAAGGTTAATTGCTAACTGTTTGTAAGCCATTTTTGTATTGATGGCGAAATGATTCTGAAAGTTGTGTATACGTTCATTAGTATAAACAACCCAAATTATGTATAATTTTGAACAAGAGATTTCCAAACTTTTTGGAATCAGGATTACATTACCGAACGTTTCCCTCATTTTAAAGATAGTAATATATAGTATGATGTAAGTTTAGCTGACTGAATGATTGCGTAACAGTTATTGAATGATCGCGTAACAGTTATTTTGTGGCTTTACAGGGTCCAAAATAAAGTTTAGAGTAGAGGAAATAAGTTAACTGGGATACATCTGATATCGTAGATTTGCAAGAAATGCACTAGCATAAGAATTTTGTGATATACAGTGGGCCATTCTGCCAGTCGTCCAGTCTCTGTTCCAGCACATTTTCGGGCATCACATATTTACATGGTCCCTTCCTAAATCCTGTTTCAGTGAGGCTGAGGGAAAGAGAGCAGCATATTCTAATAGACAGGTGAAGAGTGAATTCTATTCCTAACCATTTCCCCCAGGAATTCCCGTACAGTCTCCTTACGGTTTGAATGAATGAAGTAGAATGTGACGCCTATAAAAGAATAAAGATGATACCGATTCTCTAACACTTCCTCGTTGACCTTTAGCTGGTTGTGTATGATCTGGTTTATAGAAAGATAACTTGAAATATTTGGAACTGAGTAAATTGAATTAAGTCCTATTAAAGTAAAGAGTATAGGTTATGAGCCAAAAAATTATAGCAGGAAATGCAGAAACATCTTCTTCATATAATCATAACTCGATAAAATCGTTTCATACGTGAGCTACATTAGTCTAAGGGAAGAGAAATTCAATTTCAAATACACCACTCAAAATTGCAATAAATTTATATGCTTTTTTACAGCTTATAGCCGTCTCTGAGATGCTGGCTTGGTTGGCAAATATTTTCACTAGTAAACTAAGCAATTTAAAATGCCAAAATGAGGCCAAAATGAGGCCTATTCAAAAGCTAATACAAAATATATAATCTTCTTAGGGTGGTGGGGCTTTAATATATATCGTTTTCTTTTCTGTTTTGCTTAGGTGTTTTGAAGTTGTAACAAGAAAGAATCTATCCTTTGGCCTTGAGAAACTGTGGCTACAATGGTTTTTCTATTGATGTAGACATCTCTGAATATTCTTTCTTTCCTGCATAATATAGTAAATATTAGTCTTTCACCATCCATAACTTAGTCAAAAGAACACATTTTTGGTGTTATTCTGTCAATTAATCGCCATATCCGCTTTCGTGTTGATTTGATATTAGTTTACATGAGGTAGACTTTTATTGTGGGTTAAGTTTCTTGATAACCTTTTTTTTTTGGCGTTGAATGTATAATGTAACATTAGACAGTTTTGTACGAAAAATAATATTCAAAATATACAAAGTAATAAAAATATATTTGGTATAACACTACGTCATTAGATGTGCAAGTTAGTATTGTATTGAGAGCCATTGCATAAAAGTAAACTCTGACAAGAACTGAGTTCGCAAAAGAGTTTCTAATCCGACTAGTTGCTTTATTTCTTTAATTACACTACTACTTTCTTAGGAAATGGCATGGAAGTACACTTTTTCTATAATTATAATCTAAGTGTTTGTACCAATATGAATTTTGCTACAATAAATACTACTATATCATGGTTAGAAATTGTATGTAATCAAACCCTGTCAAGGTTTTGATAGAATCAATTTCATATTATTCTTCAGACTGCCTCAGCTACATGAGATGGTCATTACTTCCTTCAACCCATTTCCACTAAAATATTTAGTTATGTATTTGTACATACTCGCTAATGAATGTGCACGTGGGAGCATTTTCTGATGTCTATCTTAGATAAGAGATGGTGAACTGAGGCTGTAAAACATCATACTTATTATGGTTGTTTGTGTTGAAATGAAAGACATATTGAGATAACTTGAACAATATTGTATGAATATGAACGAGACTTATCTAATGAACTAGATAAACGTGGAAAAATTATGTATATTTTTACTATTCTGCTTGTATATACTGTTTGAAAAGTGTGCCTATCTGGTTCTACCTCTTTCTAAGATCCTTTGCCTTTCATTCTCTTGGGGTCGATAAAATAAGTACCAGGTGAGCACTGGGGTAGATGTAATCGGCTTACTTCCTCCCTCGAAATTGCTGGCCTTGTGCTAAAACTTGAAACCAGTGTTACTGTCATCTTTGGAAAGCCTACCCAGGCATATTTATTTGATATGCTGTGATTCACATGGAGTCTTCTTTTCTGTGATTCACATGGAGGTCTACCGAGTCATAGGATATTGTTCTCTTTACTTATCAGGAAAGTATATGTATTTATTTTTACTGCTGTTGTTTAGCAGGTGCTCTCTAAGAGATACTATAGAACATCCGAAAGCTATCTGCACTGACCATATTTTCTTAGGTAGAGCCTGTTCTGTGGAGAACTGGCTATTCTTTTTAGAGGATGAACAATCCTCGTCCAACATCTTACTTTTTTGCTTAACGAATCCCAATTGAGCTTCTAATGGCTAGAGATGGAGAAAACTAACCAGCTCCCTAAGGTTCTGATTATTTATTTTACGACGATTACAAGTATTCAATACATAATTGTCGCTATCACTATTTCTTTGAAAGTTTCCAGTTTATGTCTTGCGGAATTTAATAACTGTAAGGTGGATTTCTTCTGCAGAACAGTCTAGTATCCTAAATGTTGATATCAGCCCTGGTACTACAAATGCATTGTAGATACTCTCTTGTTGTTAGAAGAGAGTTACGACTGCCATATTTTTCAAAATCTGGAGTCATGTTCTTGGGTCACTCTATCGTTATCCCCAGTACCTTCGTATGATATGTTTTCAATAACCCTTTCTTGTGTAGAACAAGAAAAGTAGAGAGACTTTTAATGCAAGAAGTTTGTGGATGGATAGATTCATAGCTAGGTACATGGATAGATGAATAGGTGGATAGATGGATGCAAGCATATTTAAATCCCAGAAAAACAAACTAACTATCCACTCTTAGTTCCAGGCACTTTATCGCTGAGGAAGTATAAAATAGTACAGCAGTTGTACTGAATATCCCAAATTCAATAATATAATAATTACATTAGTAATAAAGCTTCTGCTGCTATGCCACTGCTGTTACTGCTTAGGACTCTTACTACTAATTTATATGTATCTTTGTACTTTGATATGTTATATATATATATATATATATATATACACATTCCTTTACTTGTTTCAGTAATTTGACAGCGGTCATGCTGGAGCACCACCTTTAGTCGAACAAATCGACACAAGGACTTATTCTTTGTAAGCCTAGTATTTATTCAATTCGTCTCTTTTGCCGAACCACTAAGTTATGGGGACATAAACACATCAGCATCAGTTGTCAAGTAATGTGAAATGTTTTTGTATAAAATAGATAAATAAATAGAGTTAACCGCAGGTGTTATTCAAATCCTTATACTTCCGACATGTTTCGAAGAAAACATTGGTATTATTCCAGAAGGAATAAAATGATGTAAAAACAATGCAATCTTCGCTTCAAGGAAAACAAGGGAAACAAAACCCATCAATAAGGCATTTTAAGCGAATGTGATTACTGCATATATGATGAAGGGAACGCTGGTAAGTTATTTAAAAAAAAAAACGTTAATAGATATAACGTCAAAGGTAATTTATAGAAAGGGAAGGGGAAGGAAGAAAGAAATTAGTAGAAAACTAAGAGTGGAGAAATATAGTGCGATAGGTGAATAGGGATAAAGATCAAAGTCGTGGAAATAGATATATTTAGTGGAAATGAAATGTAAGAAGATAGCTAAAGGTTGAATTTTATAGACTAGTAGAAATTACTAGTAGGAATAAAAGGTATATTTTTGCTAATGTTTCCAACGATAAATGCGTTCTTTAAACGTGTTTACAAGAGGATTCTCTGAGAACAGGATGAAATACAGTTCCTCGTTACAGAGCGAACAAAAAGATTTACCTTTATCATAAGGAAAGGACTTAGATAAAATATTCCATTCCAAATGAAATTGTTTATTATGTGCCTTTAGAGACCGAATTAATTTACTAAGGCCAGTATTGTTGCCTTTATTGATATGTCTAAATGTAGAGTAATGGTTAGATATTCTTTTGGACAACTGAGATGAAGAACTACCTATATAAAAAAGACGTCAGAACCAGAAGTAATTTTACATTGATATACAGAGTTTCTAGCCTTAGAGTTACTACTAAGGAAACGAATGCGATTGGAATTTATATCATAAATACTAATATTGTTGTTATTATTGTTCAGTGTTATTATTTTCATTAAGTGGATTTGTATTTAACACCATTATTATGCGAAGAAATGATTTGTGAAAGGTTTTTGGTGTTTGAAAACCCTATTCTGATTCGGTGTGAATTGATAATGGAATAGTATCTTGAATTTTTGGGGAAATTCTTCTCTGTAGCTTCATGAAATCGGTAAGGGAGGTTGGATTTGATCTGCTTACCATATTGAATTATCAAGCAAACAAATTCTATAAATTGCCTTTGACGTTATATCTATTAACGGTCTTTTAAAAATTACTTACCAGTGTTCCCTTCATCATATATGCAGTAATCACTTATTGTTGCGTTTTGTTTATTTTTCTTTCCCTGAAGAGAAGATTGCATTGTTTTACATCATTTTATTTCAAACGTATGTTGGAAGTATAAAGATTTGAATAACACTTGCAGTTAACACCATTTATCTATCTATCTATCTATCTATCTATCTATCTATCTATCTATCTATCTATCTATCTATCTATCTATCTATATTTGCGTATTTAAATATCTACCCAAATTTTGGTAAGATAAGTATTGTAACTGTTACCAAAGTAGTAAAGTTCTCACTTGAAAACTTGTTTATACTTTGTTTAAATATAATGACTTTCGTATAGGTGATACAAGTTTGGATTCATATCAATTGAAATAAGAGCATGA
>NC_068992.1:35716451-35720009 GCF_001194135.2 Octopus bimaculoides | reverse complement strand
ATATATATATATATATATATATATATATATAAAACAATTTAATTTGTGTTCGTGGGAAGAACCATTTTAACGATGCGTACTGCCTTAATTCTTCGAAACGCCGGAGTTTTAATGGTGGCAGCTGATGAAGGGGATGTTTCTATGTGGCCTGCCTGTTTGTTGCACCTTGTTTACCATTTTGTCCTTGTTCTTTTGCCACGTCATGTACCCAGTTATGTATCTATATGTACATGTAGATGAACGTATATACATACATGTACATATATATGCATATACTCATATATTGTTTGTATATATATGTATATATATAAATACGACGTGGCTTCTTTCAGTTTTCCGTCTACCAAATCTACTCACAAAGCTTTGGTCGACCAGAGGCTATATTAGAAGACACTCGCTTAGTATGCCACGCAGGGGGGTTGAACCCAGAACCATGTGGTTGAGAAGCAAGCTTCTTACCACACAGCCGCGCCTACACCTATATCACCTGCACACACACACACACACACACACACACACACACATAATTTCTCTACTTTCCTTTGTTATCTCCCTTGTACCTTTCCTTCTTTTCATTCCACGCAACTGGTGTTCGGCTAAGAATGACCTTTCTTTCTTGGCCTGACCGCTGCTCATACAACACCTTATTTTCCTGTCTCCTGACCTTCATCTATGTTGTGCCGCAAGGCATTCACTTCACACGCCAGTGCAACTTAACTTCTCGTTATTACTCGAAAGACACCTGTTGTAATTCTCGTGTTTGTACTTGTAATCGGGTAACATTTTCTCCGATTTCTCGTATTTCTTTTTTGTCTGTGTTATCGTACATATTCTCTTGTTTTCTTCAAAAGATTTAATGCTCTTAGCTTAGATTTTTGGGCCCTACCAATTTTGCACAGTCTCAAGTGTAATAGGCCGAAACTTTAATGATAATTAGAAATTTGAGTGATGAACAGAAGGCCACGAATGATTCGTCCTGGTTTTTCCTGTCCGTCTCTGTATCGTCTATCTGTCCGTATGTTTTATTGTCGTCCGTCACGTTCTTATTTCGTTTTTGGGATTTATATATATATATATATATATATATATATACGATTTCTACTGTCACCATAAAGTGTTTCTCCTAGCACTGCGCAGCACGAAATTCAGTATTCAATGTGTTATTTCAGTTGTAATATGTAAGGATGTGAATTCAAGGAAACTTGACTGTTAATTTTAGCGGAGACTGTCTTGTAAAGTATATTTATTGCAACTGATCAGCGAATATTGAAATCGTTTTTACTGAAAATAGTCACAAATACAAAAATCTTTGAGCATATACCAAGTGCGGGGCGAAGTTGATCAATATATCTGCTAGGCATTGCATGACTTCAATTTACTCATGGGATAAATTTACTCATGGGATAAATTTACTCATGGGATAATCATTACCTATAACTACATATAAAACCACTGTCCACATACCCAAATTCACATTGCCCGCAGGATTATAAAGAATACACCTCTATCTATCTATCTATCTATCTATCTATCTATCTATCTATCTATATATCTATCTATCTATCTAGCTAGCTATCTATCTAACTTTATTTTTTCTATCTATATTTATATATCTGTGTGGGTGTATTTACATATGTGTATGTGTGTGTGTGTGTGTGTGTGTGTGTGTATCGGTACGTACGTGTGCATGAAGTGACCTTTCTAAAAGTGTCAGAATAGGCTATATCTCCAAGAACACAGCATATTTGGTTCAGTGAATAGATGAATATGCGATAAGTAGATTCAAAGTAGGTTATCTAAGAACATTCAAAGAGTTTATAAAATCAATAGACGGAGAGTATAAAACCCACCATTAGAAACTACCATGAGAGGAAGATATTTCTTTTTCCTTATATAGGGTGTCAGGAACGGTACAGTAGTGGAATGATTGTTGTACGATATCAAAATGTTCATATTACGTTATCCAGACGTTTATTCCTGAGAAACCAAGGTTTTCCACCTAACCATTCACTACTACAAAACTACTTTAAATTTTCGGTCGTATACTTTTGTTTTTTGCATACTCATATCCAATATTTTTATCTAAATTTCTGACATTCTTTCATTATAGCCTCAGAGGCCTGAATTAAAGCCAATAGAAATCCTTCCCACAACGCACATACTTGATCTTGATGGAATTTTCAAAACGTGTAAGCAAAATATAATAATTATTTTTAGTCAAACTATGGATCCAGTTGCTATTGCGAACAGTGGTGAGTTTTGATATTGGTTCAAAGTACATTCATGCTCATTCTAGCATAAAAAAGAACAAAAAAAGGTATAGCAGTCAGCAGAATGGAACAAAAATCTTCAAGGGAATAACAGCTTCATTTTGTATGAAGAATCACTGGTGCTTTTGCAGAAAATGTTATGCATATCAAATTTAATAAGAACAAAGTAAAATACTCTAACCGCAGGAGAGGTGTATATTTCGGTAATGATTGTTATATTTATCAGTCGGTTACTCAGAGTTAAACGATATTATATATTTTCTCAAAAGTTATCTATGCATATATACATATATAAATACACGAAACATAGGCACACACACGCACACATAGCCATACAGATGCATACATGTGTGTCCATATATGTGTATACGCACTAAAATGTATGTATCACTGAATTTTATCCTTTATACATTGAATATTTCCACAGTCATAAGCTATATCTAAAATCAATATCCAATGCAAAAGTAAACAAATAAATTAAATGAAAATTATAGAAGACTTAACATATAGTCTGCAAAATAGAATACATGAAACCTGAAAAAAAAGTGCAAATCGAACGACCAGCACGCTGACACACAGAAACATACACCTACACACATTTATGTGACTTCAGAGTGTATACACGTACATGTGTATATAATTTACTTTATATGTGTATGAGCCCTATATGTAGTTGTATATATTGAGCATGTACATGATGATGTATACGTATGTTTGTGTATATGTATAAGTACGTGTGTGTGCATGTTTGTGTATATATATATATATATATATATATGAATGAGAAATATAAAAAGTTTTCCAAACAAACATCGTATCAATAACGAAATAAACACACTTCCTCACAGGGCTGGCGAACATCTAATTTTGTTGACAGACATCTCATAATATTTGTTTTACTTCTATGTTTGCACCTCCAATACGTCTCATACGTTTATATTGATTCTGACTATTTATCAATTATCTAGAATCGTTTTTTGTTGAGTTAATGATATGTTAGTTTACATCAGGATGGGGTGATGCTCATAATCTATCATCGGTGGTGCTCTGTGTCAATGGTCAAAAGATTTACCTGTTCCTGTCAATAGCTAAATAACACCATATAGAAATAGTGCTGTACAGAGGTTAAAAGATACTACGAATATTATTCTTACATAAACACGCCTTTGTTTTCACACATCAGCACGTATATATAAATTCATGCACATATAAATACATATGTGTGTTTGTACGTATATATATATATATATATATATATATATATATATATATATATGTGTATGTGTGT
>NC_068992.1:35714213-35716425 GCF_001194135.2 Octopus bimaculoides | reverse complement strand
TGTGTATATATATATATATATATATATATATATATATATGTATAGGTAGGTAGATAAATAGCTAGATAGTTGCATGCATACATACATACATATGTATGTATATGTAGTATATATATATATATATATATACACACACAATCATATATACATGCATATATATATATACATATATATATACATATAGATGAGTGGGGTGTCTGAGTGGACAAAAACCTTGCTTCCTAACCACGTGATTCTGTCCCAGTGCGCAATACGCAATTCTAGTCTTCTACTTATACCCTGGGGCTGACCAAAGCATTACATGTGGATTCCGTTGACGGAAACTGCGTCTGTATATATATATGTATATATATAATATAATATAGGATAAATTCTATATAAGAATGTATCAAGTAGTCAGCGTGAAAAAAACCTCATAATGAGAGAAATAATGAAAAAAATTTCATAATGAAAAAAAATTCATCATTTTTTCATAAATATATATAAATCATTTATATAAAGGGCATTAACTGTGTAGTAATGCCTCACGCTTCGAGGGACTAAATAAGTCAAAAACTACCAAAAAATATGTTGCTTTACTACACAGTTACTGCCCTTTATATAAATGATTTATATATATCTATGAAAAAATGATGAATTTTTTTCATTATTTTTTTCATTATGAGGTTTTTTTTCACGCTAACTACTTGATAAATTCTTATAAAGAATTTATCCTATATTATATTATAAATAATTAGAATATATTCAGTGCTGAATATTATTCTGTATAAGCACATGTTACTGAGATGCAACCGGATAAATTTAAATCTCTTTCATGGATATATAATTATGAACAGAAGTCATCGTGCTGTGGTGGCTACATCGTGGTATGTTGATTCTTGTTTATTTTTATGTATCTCGACCATACGTGTACTGATGAAAAAAAGAATGCAGGTTACTTCACAGTTTTTCTGTATTTGATTGAGAAACCAGTGGTTTACCGTTAAGTTAAATGTTTTTAAGAGATAAATTTTGAAAGCTGCATTCCCTCGCTTTCAGTAAATATGTTGCTTATTCTTTGGTAGTTTTTGACTTATTTAGTCCCTCGAAGCGTGAGGCATTACTACACAGTTAATGCCCTTTATATAAATGATTTATATATATTTATGAAAAAATGATGAATTTTTTTCATTATGAAATTGTTTTCATTATTTTTTCATTATGAGTTTTTTTTCACTCTGACTACTTGATAAATTCTTATAAAGAATTTATCCTATATTATATTATAAATAACTAGAATATATTCAATGCTGAATATTATTCTGTATAAGCACATGTTACTGAGATGCAACCGGATAAATTCAAATCTCTTTCATGGATATATAATTATGAACAGAAGTCATCTCCCTCGAAGCGTGAGGCATTACTACACAGTTAATGCCCTTTATATAAATGATTAATGTATATATATATATATATATATATATATGTATATGTCTGTATATATGTATGTATATATATATATGTAGATATATGTAGATATATGTAGATATATGTACACACACACACACACACACACACACACACACACACACACACACACACACACACACACACACACACACACATATATATATATATTTGACAACCAGTATCGTTTTGTTTACCTTCCCAGCTAGCGGTTCGGCAAATCAGATCAACAGAGTAAGTACCAGGCTTAAAGAAATATAGCTACTTGTGTCATTTGTTCAACAAACCTTTTAAGGCGGTATCCCAGCATGGACGCTGTCTAATGGCTGAGATAAACAAAAGATAAAAGATGAAATGTATATATAAAAATAGATAGACAATTAATTGTGGTAGTTTTCTAATATTTTCCCTCTTTGGTTCTAATTCTGTTGTCAGAGCTACTCCGCCACCAAGAGTATTACAGTTAGCAATTTTTCCACTTATAAAAACAACAAAAAGACCAGACTTAGTCATATGGAACACAGAACAGAGAATAGGAATCTTGCTAGAACTGACTGTACCATGGGAAGAAAACATCGACAATGCAGAGAAACGAAAGGAGAAGAGATATGAAAAACTAATCGAAGAATGCAGAGAACAGGGAAGGACTGTCGAGTACTACCATCTGACAGTGGGGGCTAGAGGCTTCATTGAAAGAAAAATGACAACGCTATTCAAGAGAAGATTTGCGTTTTCAAACTCGGAACTGAGAAAACTGATAAGG
>NC_068992.1:35704344-35713594 GCF_001194135.2 Octopus bimaculoides | reverse complement strand
GGAAGAAAGTAATTCAACAACGCGGGTTGATGAACCGTAAGACGTATGGCCAGAACCTCCTGGAAAATAACCATAGCGAGGGACATTCCACAGTTGAATTACAACAGTCACAAACAGTGAAAGAAGACATGCACCCAACACCAGAGCTGAAGACACCTCCGAAAGGGGGTGGCCCCGCCACGTCAAAACGGTAGAGTAGTAGGGGCCGAAACCGGACGTGGTTCCTCCTGATGATGTCTTGAGCTAACTGGATCCTATAAAGGAGCTGTTGTGGTAGCAGACCACGAAACATGGTTGAAATTCCTTGTATATCTACAATTATATGTCGACACACACGAAATAGTATACACTTTGTTTTGCTGTTTTTCTTTTTCTTTCGTGCTTTTCAAATATTGAAAGCACACGTCTTAAGAGAATACTTAAGACAGAAACAAATGTTAAAAATAAAGGCACCACCTGGAATTTTGGTTATCATTAAATTAGATATATTTTAAACCATGGTTACATATAGTACTATTATTTTCTATCAGGGGAAAATAATATAGTGTGCGTGCCTTTAAATATATAATCTTCTTGACATCCAGACTTTTATTCTTATAACTATTTCTGGAGCTGGAGACAGTATTTACAGATTTATGATTGATTTAAAAAAATATTTTTGCTATTGTCAATCTACAAATTCAATAAGAAAGATTCAGGTGGAAGCGAAAAGTAGCGTCTCTTGTAAAATTAAGCTACTGGTGGAATAAAATATTTTTCCAGTAAACTTAAGTCTTTTTTTTCTAAAAGGAACGATCATTTGTTTAGTGGAAACAATGCTGCTCAGTTGGGAGAAATTTTTCTACACATGCTACCATTTCATATTGATACTATGTGTTGATGTCATCGGTAGGATGAAGGTTTTGTTGCCAGTGACACAAAGTGACACCATGGTAGCATACGAAATTTAGATATTTATTTCGATATGCAATCACAGTAACGTCTTGGTTAGAGCTACATTTTTTTTAATTGCATACTATTAGAAATCTTCCCTAATCTCCTCACTTTTATCATGATGTTAAGTGCGCTTTGGCGTCACTTAACGCTTTTTCGATACATCAACTTTCTCCAGGTGATACGCTTGTGCGAATCTTTCCATGTTTTTTTTAGAAATAATAACCGCTGCTGTTTCCGTAGTATTAATGTTTGCTTTGATGGTGGCGGTGGTGATGAATTTGCTGTTGCCACTGGTGGTAGTGGTGAAGGTGGCTGTGTTCGTGTTAGTGTTGGTGTTGCTTTTTGTTGATATTGTTATCTTTTGTTGTTCTTTTGATAGTAATGGCGGTGTTGAACTTTTTAGCAGCAAAATATTAGCCTCATATTCTTCTCATGGTGTTGTTGTTGTTGCTGTTGTTGTTGTTGTTGTTGTTGTTTCTGTTGCTGTTGTTGCATTCGTTAGCTGCTTCTGTTGTGACTGCATTTTTTTCAATTTCGTAGTTCTGTTCTGCAAATAGCTGGCTGTTCTTTTCAGGAAACGAACAATCCTTCCGCCTTCTTCCTTGTTTGCTTAACAAATCTTATTTGAGACCCTTAAGGGCTACAGGTGGAGATAACTAACCAGCTCGCTAAAGTTCCGATTTGTTTATCTATACGAAAATAACAAGTGTTCAACATATAAAATTTGTGTAACAATAGAAATAATAACAAACTTACGGGAGCGAAGTGCGATACGTGTACAAAGACGAACAAACAGAATAATGATGATGATGATGATTATGATGATGATGATGATGATGATGATGATGATGATAATAATAATAATAATAATAATGATAATAATAATAATACGAAACAATAGATCATCTTGTCCCGGGATGTCCTGTACTGACAGACGAAAGAATAGACGATCTCGTCTCGGGATGTCCTGTACTGATACCAGAAGAATACATGATAGGGTAGGACAGTATTTACATTGGAAAATATGTAAACACTACAAAATCAGCACTCCTGCATACTAGTATGAACGTCATCCTGAGCCAGTCGTTGAAGGTAAAATTGTTACTATCCTCTGGGATTTTCCAGTCAACACTGACAGAACGATCCAGGCCAATCGACTAGACATAATTATTAAAGACAGGGAAGAAAATACTTGTAGATTAGTAGATGTAAGTGTTCCCACTGATACAAATATATCTGTTAAGGAATTTGACAAATTAAGTAAATATAAGGACCTGGAAATTGAAAAACGAGAACTGTTCCTGTTATTGTAGGTGCCCTAGGTATGATAAGAAACGGATGTCAGAAACGTTTAGATAAGATCCCAGGAGAACCATGTCACAGAGAAATCCAAGAGATTGCGCAGATAAGTACGGCCCACATCCTTAGAAAAACCCTATCCATTTAAATGTCTGTGTTTTATTACATGAAGATAATTCGCTACCTCCTCTCCCCAAGCTTCCAGTCATACTGTAACATCTTTTATCTTTCACTCGCCTGGGTGTGTCTCGGCAAGTGACTGAAACAAACATGCAGATAAAAAGTAAATAATAATAATAACAATAACAACAACAGCACCAAAAACAACAACAACAACAACAACAACAACAACAACAACAACAACAACAATAATAATAATAATAATAATAATAATAATAATAATAATAACAATAATAGGTCAGTTGTTTAACCATAACCAGTTGAGCATGTCCCTTAGTGGCTGATGATATGTGCATCTCTGATCATGAGCAGAAGTAGTGGGAGAGCATCATAGCTATGCGTTGAGAGGAATTCTTTGGGGTATGAATAATTCACCTTTGGAGACATGGGTGTTTTGCTCAACATCCTTAAACAAAGCTTATTCAGGGACCTTTTGAGCGGGATTGGCTACTAGACATGAAGGAAATTCTACCTGCGAGGTCATGCGCTGTTTATCTTGATATGAGATCACCATGTCACACACATATGGTTGTGATGCATGTGCCTGGTGTACCCTTATCAGACGGGTAGTCATGATGGGATTTTATCTCAGTGTCACTTCGATGGTATGCACTGCTCTCTCACTCAATAATAATAATGATAATAATAATAATGTCTCTCATGACTTCTGATCTCAAATGATTGGAGGTGTTATCAAATACAAGTTTTGTCTTAGTGTGAAACATGGCCTGCAGCAAATATTCTGCTCTGTACCACATCTTTGCTTGTCAGTTGTTTGATCCCAACTAGTTGAGCATGTCCCTTGGTGGCTGACAATATGTGCCTCTCTGATCACGAGCAGTAGTGGGCAAGAATCATAGCCATGTGTTGTGAGAAATTCTTCGGGATTTGAATAATTCACCTCTGGAATCAAGGGTGTTCCGTTCAACAACCTTAAACAAACCTTATTCAGAGTCAGTTTCAGTTGGATGGGCTACTCGACCTGAAGAACATTGTAACTGGACTTCACTGCATATGTCTGTTGTACCTTTATCAGACTGGTTGTCATGGGATTCGTATATTTATACCTCAATGTCACTTTGATGGAATTCGCCGCTCTCTCACTCAATAATGATAATGATGATGATGATAATAATAATAGTAATAATAATAATAATAATAATAATAATAATAATAATAATAATAATGATAATGATTTCATTCATTTTCCACCAGGGCGAATGACGAGGGGTACATTACAAAATAAACATAAAGTGTTGGGGTTTACATATAATGAAATGATAAAAGAAATAAAGAAAAAAGGAGTAAATGTACACAATATAGAATGAAAGGGAAGGAAAATGTACATAGCATACAAAGGTTAACAAAAATGGGAGGAATGATAGAGATGTAGTCTTGATACAGGATGACTTCTTGGGATAATCGAGGAACCCCGTTATCCGAGATCTCACTGAACACCACCAGCAAGTGCCCTCTCCAATTCCCTTTCACTGACTCACAGGTCCACACTTAGAGCGGTACCATCCACGTTTGTCCTTTTCTCAATTCCCACCCACCTTTCAATAAACTCACTCAAGGACAGCATTTCCCCTTCGACCCTCAATTTCCTTTTCAAGTTTTACTTGAAAAACTTTAGCAGTCACACTTTTATGTAGATTAAGTGAAAAATCACCTGATATAGTTTAGAATATAATAAATGGATGTTCAAAACGCTATGAGAAAGTGTACTGTGTCCAAGCGTTTGTGGAGAAGTTGAAAGACAATAATTGTGTTGTTTATAAATAGTAGGGGTGTGCTCCTTACTAGATATGTAAAGGATAGTGGCTATGAGATTAGGCTTATGCTCTTCAAGCCTATGGATGGTGCAATGGAGTGTCGAGGTTATATATAAATAACCCTTATGTGCTAAAAGTTAAAGGAGCTTAAATATTTGTACCATCTGCAAGAAATAATTCGCAAAAGAAAGAGCATGAAGGCATGACCTTCCCTTGTAGATAGAATGTGACCTGGAGGCAAGTAAAGTTTTTTATAAATATTCGACAGACTGATAAATTCGATAGATGAGTGCTTACGCTAGTATATTCGTAAAAGTAAAGTGCTTCAATGTTTAGTTTTAAAAATATTTGAAAGGCAGTAACACTGTGTGTGAAGCTAAATATTCTGAAGAGCTGAAACTTAGTAAGGTATAAAATTCATCATATAAAAGGGAGGGAAAATTAAGGGGGGATAAGATATGGAGTGATTGCCTTAGGATAGTAGTTGACAAGTCATGTACAGTGAGGATTTGGAAACAAAACCAGCAACAGGCTCATGTTAGTCGAGGAGTGTTCAGTTAGATATGCATTACTAATAGACACTTGTTTGTAGAAACTTCTGTCGCAATTGGTTGGAAAGAAAGCTACAATCCGTATGATATGAACTTCTCTTCTCTAGAAAACATCTTACCGACATTGCTGGAATGAACACCTTGCACTTAGTAGGCAATGGGATCCAGTAGATGTAGTTTTCGTCTGTATAGCAACAGCTAATCTGCAAGAGAAAAACTTGGGACTTTTGTGTAAAAGGGTTTGGCCCTTTGTGTAAAAGGAACATGAAACAATGTATATAGAAATATAACACCCACTATTTTTACGTTACAAGGATTAAAGAATAAATTCATTTACTGCTGATATGTTGTTAATATTAGTCCTCCACCAGATTTGGCATGTTAGAACAATCAACGGGAAGTTATTATTGAGTACTAGAAAAAGGTGGGTCAACCCACCTTGATTAGGCAGTTGTCATGCCATTCTTTTTGGGTAAAAATAGTGATTGCTGAGTGAGAAAATTGTCAATAGTCAATAATGCTTGAAGTATTGGCGTTCAATTAGCAACATAGTACGGCGAAAATTCATAATGAATTTTGGGTGTATTTCCAGTGTCATTATCATGGGAGAACTATGACTGAAAAAGAATTGTGAGCATTGAATGAATTAATGATAATGATTTGAAAGAGATATGAGAAGAAATACATGACAGACTAATGAATACGCGTATAACTGTTGGCAGTTGAGGAAGAATATAAACAAATTCGACACAGAATAACTTGAGGTTGTTATCATGGATAGTCCACAGTAAATGCATTTAAAATCAGCATGTTGGCTGGTTTTAAACCGGGTAACTTACTAAATCTATCTCATGAACAAACTGCAAGAAAAAAGAAGCTTGTTTGTTTTTTGGTGTCAATATTAGAAGAATTATTTTACATATATATATACACTCATGTCCTATCTAAAAAGAAAAAAATTAAGAAGTCTTTTTGAGGAGATAGGCCTACAAAAGAAGTCAATAGATGATGGTAATACATAAATGGCTGGGTACTCAACTAGATGACTGATAACATTACATTTTGTACTTCTCCGTTGTAAGTCCAAATCATTCCGAAGACAGCTTTACATTTCATCTTTCTCAAATCCTCGGAACAACTATGGGCAATGTATTGTGGTTGTTTTATTTAACTGTGCTCTCTCATTCAAATGCAAGAATTCAATATGCTTTATGGTTGTAACAATAGATACAGCAACCATTCTAACAATAAATAGTACAATAGCATAATTCAGTAATGATATCATTATTAGATCACACCACTACAACCTCTCTAGCGCTATTGATCTTGCCACTTATATTCCACTACTGCAATAAATAACTTTGTATTCCTCATCATCTATAACCACAATTGTTTCTGTTTATAGTTAACATCACAGTAACATGACTAACTTCACTGTAGGCCCCACTGCACTAACGATGAAATAACCAAATTACCACAGTTACCACACCACTATAACTACTGCCACTAACATTTCATCCTCCAAACTCAAACTTCCTTGCAAGTAACTACTATCAAGTATTCACATTTCAGTGATGGAGCGATCTATTTTATCATTGGTCTTCTGCCGTCAATATTATTACTGTTGTAGTTATTCCACTTAATTCTATTTGCGTACTGTAATACGTAGCGTGCCCTGGAAACTTCCTCTCACCTTTCATCTTTAAATCTAATCTTAGTTTTGTTCGCCTAAACTTTGCCCTTTATCGCTGACGCAAACGATTCGACATAAATCAATTTTATTACAAACGCATTTAACAATGTTTCTCTTATCTTCAATATTTATGTAATATTTCGTTGGCTATGTTATTAACCTTGTGCCATTTACAGTCTTTAATATAATGATGATAATAAAATATTAATAATAGTAATAATAATAATGCCAATAATAATTATAATAATAACAATAAAAAGAACAACAGCAACAACAACAACAATAATAATAATTTCTTTATCGTCCAAAACATACCAAAACTATTAAAAGCAAAGATCAAAAACAGAACGAAAAGTAGCGATTATGAATTTTGTGTATGTAATACTAATTTAAATATAATAATAAACAAAATAATAA
This sequence comes from Octopus bimaculoides, assembly GCF_001194135.2. Classification (NCBI taxonomy): domain Eukaryota; kingdom Metazoa; phylum Mollusca; class Cephalopoda; order Octopoda; family Octopodidae; genus Octopus; species Octopus bimaculoides. The sequence goes on along the minus strand of NC_068992.1, from coordinate 35,706,743 downwards.
GCGAAAATGTATAAACCGGTGAATTTCATGAAGGAAAAATTGGTGGAAGCTCAGAGAGAAACACAGAACCCTGTAGCTTTCACTCAGTTACCCGTGTAAAATTTAGAGACGCTTATGATAGCTTTTATTGAAAGGGGAACGATGTATTGATTTAAATAAAACTCCATTTTTTGAAACCCATTTCTCTCTGGAATGGGTTTTGTAGTCGATAAAATTCCATAACGGCTGACATCAAGACCCCTACATCTTGTAACCATTTACAAGAATGAATAATCTTTCTAAATAATCTGTAATTGTACTAAAGGGAGATGTCGGTCGTCAAGTCGAGTCGATAAGGTATTGAAAACAAGACGGCCTGTTTTTATGATCTTCGTTACTTCTGTTGCACATGAAAACGACTCTTAACCTAATCTACCTAGCTCATGTATTTACCATATCATACATAGATACGTATACATGTTTACACACACACACACCCATACACGCACACACACATACACACACAGACACACATACACACACAAACAACTTACATAATGCATATGTGTGTGTGTGTGTATGTATGTGTATGTGCATATATATATCTTTGTATATGTTTACATACACACGCCGCACATATCTACAATGGAGTGAAACCAATTAATGATAGTCTGACAACTGGAAAACCCGTGCTGCAGCTACCGATAACATCAATCGCAACTATCGATAACATCAATCGCAACTATCGATAACATCAATCGCAACTATCGATAACATCAATCGCAACTATCGATAACATCAATCGCAACTATCGATAACATCAATCGCAACTATCGATAACATCAATCGCAACTATCGATAACATCAATCGCCAAAGAATGTAAGACGGGAAAGGCAAGAACAGTAATGATACTAAGGTATTCGAAAGATCAGAACATCCGAGAAAACCCTCCAAAAGTACGAACAGGGAGGAAATGGAAAGTGGGAGAGGCAGCAAACAGGGCGATCGGAAAGTTAAGGCACCCTGATATAGTCGGAGCGACGCAAGAAGCAAGAGCCGATCTAGGGTCTCAGAATTTCAAGCCATTTTGTATGAGCAGTGTAAAAGAGATGAAGGAGGCAGTGGTACACGAAGTGAGAAAGGAAGAAGAAGAAAGGCGAAATGTACATTTGGTGCAATGTAGTCAACAGGTGCAGTGCCTGAGATGGGAGGAATATGTAGTCAGTCGCAGAATATCTTGGAAGGAACTTTGGGCTTGGAGAAAAGCAAGGCCATCCTTCCTGATCAAGTCTATCTTCGATGTTTTACCTTCACTGGTGAATTTAGTCCGGTGGAACATACAAACAACTGATGAATGTAGATGCGGAGAGAAAGCGATGGTGAGACATATTCTGTAAAACTGTTAGCACTAGACATATATACATGGCGTCACAATCAAGTTCTTGGTGTCATAAGCGGAGTACTCAAGGAGAAGATCGAGGGATATAATAGGGGAAAATACCCAAAAGTGGAAAAGCGCAGAAAAATATACTCCCAGAAGGAGGGAAAAGGAATAAGACCAGGCCTTTAAATAAAATATACGAGACAGACGAAAGATGGAAATGATACTGGGAGCTGGTCGCAGATTTGGAAAGACTGTTAATATTTCCACTCATAAAAAACAATGAAAAGACCGGACTTAATCCTATGGAACACAGAACGGAGAATTGGAATTTTTCTAGAGCTGACAGTGCCATGGGAAGAGAACATCACTAATGCAGAGCAACAGAAGGAGAAGAGTGCGGAGAACAGGGATGGATTGTCGAGTATTACCCACTGGCAGTGGGGTCTAGAGGCTTCATTGAAAGGAAATTGACGACGTTATTTAAAAGAAGGTTTGCATTCTCGAGCTCAGAGCTGAGAAAAGTAATAAGGAAGCAATCGAAAAAGCCAGCTTCTATATATGGCTCAAGCAAGAAGGCCCAAAATGGCTTGAAAGCCATAACGTGCCGACTGGGAAATAGCGTCGCTAGGTGAAGCTGGCTTACACTTAACCAGCATCGCTGATTGACAGGTGGGCCAAGGTAGCGGTCTCATTCATAGTAACCCCTCCTCTAGTTCGAAGGTTTGTACCATCAAACAGCTGGTGGGCTCTGGCTGCTGGAAGTGAAACTAACGTGACACTGCTGGAAGACAGGTTTAGAGAGCGCGTGGGCTAAAACTACCCGCCCGTCTCCTCCATTGGTCAGTTGAAACTTAGACAGTGTCACGTGACACTTAGCTGGTGCTGGTTACTGGAACCTACCGGCGAGTATTTAAAGGAAGATTTGGCAGGATGGTCAGTCGTCCGCTGACATTGGTTGACGCTGCATCGAAGAAACCAAAGGACAGAAGAAAAAAGGATAAAGAAGAAACGCATTCAACACGAGAGCTGAAGACA
>NC_068992.1:35701876-35704141 GCF_001194135.2 Octopus bimaculoides | reverse complement strand
TGTGTGTGTGTGTGTGTGTGTGTGTGTGTGTGTATACATATATATATTTATACACACACATACATGCATACACACACACACACACACACACACACACACATATATATATATATATTAGCAAGCCTTCCACATGGGACGTTAATGTTCATCTCCATCTTGGATGAAAATACAACGAAGTCATATGAGATCGCGATAGATTTTGGAATAAACAATTAGACATACCAAGGAGTACAACTCCCAATTATTTTTTCCCTGGGATAAATTCAAATTCCTCATATACACACGTCTATGTCCATGCATGGCATGCATTGATAAATACACACACATGCACTGGCTCCCATAACCGAACCGTCATTATGCATTTTAAGTATAGTTCGTATTTGGACACATGTACACACGATTGCAGAGTTTTACATACCTTTTCGCATATTTTGGCGTAAAAAATTTATTTATGGTAGTGTTGTAAATTCATGCGAATGTGTATTTATAAGTTTGTGTATATATTCGTACACAAATTTATATAAATATTCATACTATAGCCAAGAAAGTGCCGGCAGCATTGGTTGGCTAGAAACCAATAAGTGAGCGGTATATAACAACACGGTTTCAAACCAAACACGGAAAAATTACCGTAGTTCAAGTGTATTCCTCGACTGAAACTGCAGAGTTAATAAGCAAGGTATCTTCCATGATCACCGCCAGGTTGTGCGTAACAAAATGCCGAATTACGACCTGAAGTTTGTCATTGTTGTATATGAGGCGTTGTATATCAGGGATGGGAGGACCTCATGACTTTGTGACCACGATCTGAGCAACAGATTTGAAGCACTGTGTCATGCTAACGATATTGAGGAGAAGTGGAAGCTGTTTCAACAGGCTATACCAGAAAGTGCAAGTATCATTTTAGGCAGATGTGTGAATAACAGCAGAGATATGGACTTGTATCGATGAAAGGAAGCAGACCAAATCAAAGCGTGATCAAAGAAGAAATCTAGCCGACGAGTGGAAGTTCTATCATGAAGACTATCCGTAGAATTCGGCAGGAAATGTAGGAAATGCGTAGAAGAGAAAAACAACAGTGGCTAGAAAAAAAGTTTGGAAGCTCAAGTAGTTGCAAACTGAAACGACTCGTAAATTCTATAAAAGGTCGTGTGCGATTTTACAAGTGCGAAGGGTAATCTCAATGAACGGATCAAAGTTAAGGGTGGTTAACAGCATACAACGGAAGAGGAACAAGCAACGCACTGGAGAGATCATTTTCATTAAGTGCTATATCAGTCAATTCCAGCAACTACTTTTGAAATGGGCAATCACCCAATCAGGAATTTGTGCATGTATAAAGAGAACTAAAACAAAGGTACCGTTAATAAATTTGTTAATTTTTCGTATAATATATTTTTTTGATTTAATTAGTGTAGTTTCACTGAAGGTTTAAAAACAAAATAGAAGTATGCAAATTTAAAAGAAAGACAAAGACTGGAAATTAGAAAATGTATAATGAGAAAGAAGGTTAGATATACATTAAATGAGCAGGTAAAATCATACTCATATACTCACATGTACATATGTGACGATGCGTCGAAGTTTGCTAGTTAGATTTCGGCTTATTTCAATTTCTGCAAAGACAAAAATACACACATATGTATGTATATACACTTATATCTATATGCATTCTTAATACCCGTTCCCATGTTTTTGCTTGAAATATCTACAAACAGATTTCCATAGAATCCCATAGTTAAAATTACATCTAACAGTTTTCGCTTTTTATATGATTATATCATCATCCATCTTATTTTCTGATATTTAAAATAGTAATAATAATACTAGTCATTAGATTTGTACGGAAAAAAATTTAGAACACTAAAAATTTTAGAAATTCAAAAGTCTGACCTTTGAAATGTCTGAATAATTAAAAAAAAAATTTTCTGTTCTGTTTTATTTTTTCTCTCACTGTTCAGAGATCATAAAACTTCAAGGAGTGTGGTAACGAAACCCAGGGGTAAAATAGGGTGAAAAAATCTGAATATCTCATTTTCAGAAATTTGAATTTTGAAATTTATTAAAAGTGTTTTTGAAATGTAAAAATATTTAAAAAACCTTTAGTGAAAATCTAAACACGATTATTATTATTTTATTTCTTCAAATAGTTATATATATACATACATACACACACACATACACACACACACACACACACACACACACACATATTTTATATGTTAAAAAACATACAAAATGGGACAAGAACGCAGAACATCTAGA
>NC_068992.1:35701408-35701866 GCF_001194135.2 Octopus bimaculoides | reverse complement strand
ATATATATATATATATATATATATATATATATATATATGCGTGAAATGAAGCGTGTTGAGCAAGGCATTCTCATTTTATATTGTTCGAATATAAGTAGTTGAAATGAGAAGCAGCTGCATGATGTTGCAGACTTCAGTTTTATTTCGCTCTCAGCCACTGAATATTTCGCTGGGTCAAATATGAGAAAGTAGTAAGGAATTATATGCCTGTTTGCGATGACACAAATTTGCATATATAAACTGGGGAAAATTTAAACTCAATAATGTATGTAAGTTTATATCCTTAATTTCTAGGCTTATATACATACATACATACATACATGCATACATACATACATACATACATACATACATATGTATATACATATATATGTGTGTGTGTGTATGTATGCATGCATATATATATATGTATATATGTACATATATATGTATATATGTATATATATATATATATATAT
>NC_068992.1:35696135-35701352 GCF_001194135.2 Octopus bimaculoides | reverse complement strand
ATACATACATACATACATACATACGTATATGTATATATATATATATATATATATATATATATATATATAAAGGAAGAGATAAAGAGACCAATGGCATAAGTAAATTTATATTTTATGTAGAATGTCTTACAGCTGTTTCAGGGAAAATTCAATGTAACCCTTCATCGGAGACGGTAATAGTAGACGAATGGATAATTACATCTATATGAGATTTGCAGTTAAGAAATGGCAGAGATGCGGAGAAGAAACAACAAAGAAGAAAAAGTACTTGGAGTATAGTTCCATTCCAACAGTAAATATCCATGTAAAGAATCCGTGTGGGTATTTTCCAGTGATAATTATAGGTGCAATGGTGGATATATATCATATCGTATCCAGATTACTCGGTGCGTTGTTTACTTAAAGGAAAGTCCTCCTCTTCTTCATATTTATTAGGTAGTATGATTTCTTGCTTGTATTTCTCAGCTTCCTTAAATACTGAAAACAGTTTTTTTTTTGTTTTGCTCGTGTTTTGTGGTTATTTGTATTAGTTTTCCTTGCTTCTGAAGTAGGTATTTTTGCAGTCCTATGGCGGTTATTTCATAATAGTTTTCCAGCTGTATAAGGCCTCTCCCACCTTCTGTATGTTGTATATATAGCCTTTCTATGTCAGATTTTGGGTGATGCATCCTAGATCCTGTCATTATTTTTCTTGTTTTCTTGTCTATTTTCGTTAGTTCGTTTAGTGTTCAGTTAAGGATATTGTAGCTGTAACTTATAACTGGGACGGCTAAAGTGTTAATACCTATTATCTTGTTTTAGCATTGAGTTCTGTTTTTACTATTGATCTAACTCGTCTATAGTATTCTTTCTTTATTTTTTCTTTCATTTGTGTGTGTTGTATCGTATCTAGTTCATTGATTCCTAAATATTTGCATGTCTGGCTTTGGTCAAATTCTTTTATTTCATTGGCTTTATCTAGTGTGATGTTGCTACTCTTAACTAGTTTTCCTCTTTTCAAGGTTGCTTTAGCACATTTTTCTAAGCCAAACTTCATATCTATTTCCTTGGTAAAGCCATGTACTGTCTTTAGTAGTGTTTCCAGCTTTTTATCATTTGTAGCGTATAGTTTTAGGTCATCCATATATAAGAGGTGGCTGATTGTTTTGCCGTAACATTTGTATCCGCATCCAGTTCTATTTAGCATGTCAGATAAATGTGTCAGTATCAAGCAGAACAGGAGTGGTGAGAGCGTGTCTCCTTGGAATATTCCTCTTCTAATGGAGATGACTTTGGTTTTCATGAGTCCCTCTTTTGTTTGGAGCTGTAACACTGTCTGCCATTTATTCATGGAGTGTCTTATGTATTTTATAATTATTGGTGCCACCTTGCTTATGGCTAGTGTTTCGAGGATCCACGTGTGGAGAACACTATCAAAAGCCTTTCTGTAGTCGATCCAGGCCATACTGAGGCCCTTCTTTTTTCTGCGGCTGTCTTCAATTATGGCTTTATTGATCATTATTTGATCTTTACAGCCGTATGAGCCCTTGCAGCATCCCTTCTGCTCTTATGGAAACAGGCTGTTTTCTTCCAGGTGCTTACTCAATCTTTGCAGTATTATTGTAGTAAAGGCTTTGTAGATTGTAGAGAGACAGGTTATAGGTCTGTAGTTTTGTGGATTTGGGAATTAGGATGGTTTTCACTTTCGTGAGTCATTCAGGCATTGTCTCTGGCTCTGCTAGTATGTCGTTAAAGTTTTCAGCCAGCTTTTTGTGCATTCCTGTCAGATATTTTAACCAGAAGTTGGGGATCTTGTCGTGCCCAGGTGCCTTCCAGTTGCTTAGTCTTTGCAGTGCCTGGGTGACCTCTTCAGTTGTTATAGGGGTCTAGAGTTACTCAGGTGCTACGTTCGTTGTTTTAATAGTAATTTTCTGAGGTTGTTTCTTCACCGACCATATTTCTTTCCAAAATTCTTCCACTTCTGCTGTTGGTGATGCAGTAATGTCTATTTTATTTTTTCCAAGTTCTTGGTAGAATTTTTGGGGGTTGAATTTGAACTGTTTGTTTTGTTCAAAGAAACGTTGGCGTTTCTCATATCGGCGGATCCTTTGTGCTTTGGCAAGGATATCTTGCTTTAGCTTTTCTTTTACCTCAGGTAAATCTTTTTCTGTAATGTATTTGTACAGTATTTTTGTTTTCTTCTTGTTTCTTAGTAGTGTTGATTGTCTACTAATTTCGTTAAGAATCGACAGATCTTTTCTCTTTTTTTAAATTTTGTTTTGGATATTATTTATCCTCAGGGTTTGTTTGGGTGGTGGAACTCCTGTTTGGATGGGTTTGAGGGAGTATCCTGCTTCTTTTGTGGCTGCAGTGGCTGCTGCATATATTATGTTATTTAGCTCAGTGATATTGCCATTTGTTTCTGTGGCTATTAGTTCCGTGACAGCCAGGTTTATGCTATTATTATTAAGGTTGTTTTATTGTCTATTTTGATTTTTGTGAGGTATAATCTGTGGGGTCATTCTAAGATCTGTGGTTTTTAGTTCTTTGGTTATTCTCATTTTTATAGAATCATAATCATTAGGTTCTCCTACACTGTTTCCAGATTTTAGATTTGTTTCGCCTTCCTTTTCATTCATGTTTGTCTGTGGTGTTCTGGATTGGTGCTTTTTGTACATAATTATACATCTCTCCGGTCTGGGTTTGTTGTTTTTTGTTTACTTCGTTTTGTTGGAAATGTTACGTTTGTCTTCGTGTTTTACTATCTCAGTGTTTATATTATTTGGTATTGTTGTGTGGCTACTATCTAGATTTTCCTGATGTATTTTTCCTTTCAATTGTTCTGTTTCTATTTCTGATATTTCTTTTGCTTTGAGGATATATCTTCGTATGTTAGCTAGTTTATTAGGGTTCATTGCTGTATCCAAGTCTTTATTTAAGTTATTTTTCTTCCATATTTTATATGTATGTGTTGTTGAGTTTTCGTTCTTTGGGTAGAGCATTGCTGTAAACTAAGCGTGTAGGATTGAAATATATTCCTCACGTGTCCATTTATACCTTTTTGGTTTTATTTGCAAGACATGAGGAACAACGTCCGGCCCTTTATTTTGACGGTCATCATTTTCGTAGGGTACCGGTTCGTTCATTTCTGTTGATAGATTGTTTTGCACGTGTAGTTTTTCGTACATTTTGTGTAACAAGTTTAAAGTACGCACTTCCCGATTGTTATTCTTGGGTTAAATAATACCGGTATTTTAAAATTTATTTGTAATTTTTTTGTACATGGTGTTTGTGGCCGGAGATTGTCTGGTGTTGATGGATCGTAATCGTAATGTATCAAGCGTGTTTACATGTGCAGTTCGAGCAGTGGAGATGATATCCAGTTAAAATACATCATTTCATTTGAAAAAATAGAAATGAATTTCAATGAGTATTACTTACTCGGATATAGTCCAACCCTTTGTCAGCTATTTTTGGCTCCATGCGATGTTTTATTTTCAATGATGTTTTTGGATAAATTTCGGAGCAGTGTTTTATCGCTCTCACATGTTAAACGTGTTCTCCTCCTCCTCATTATTATTATTATTATTATTATTATTATTATTATTATTATTATTATTATTATTATTACATATATGTAATTATAAACGCGTGTGTATTTGTGTTTGAGTGAGTGAAATAAAAGAACGTAGCACTGAACATATTTAATTTCAGTAAAATGCATATGAGAACATAATGTTTTGTGAACGTAGGACACGTCTACCTTATCAGTTGTTTTGTGAGAGTGGAGAGAATTCAAAAGAAATATAAAATGTCGTCTTGATAATTAGGTTTCCATTGATTAGCTCAGATCATGTGGTGGCTCTTATTAATTTGTTGTAGCGCAGATACGATTTTAGTAGACTTGCCCATAGTCCACAGTTTGGTATATTAAGAAACAGTAATCGTTTGAACTAGATGCCCCATGTGTCAAGTCAGGCATGATGTTGGCACTAGTTACTTAATTAGTCATTACTGTGAAAGGTGTGTTACCTTAGTAGCGGCAGTGATTCTGTAGAGCAACCGATCATACGAATGATTTGTGCTTCAGCATGAGTAAGACAGTAATCCAGTTGTTGAGCAAGCAAGACTTGTATTCCCTATCACTGTATTCCGGCCATCTAGCGCGAAAACGGTACGTCTGTATTATCAGCGGTCACAGTTTGAAGCTTATTAACAGAGATTACCACTGGTTGCAACAGTGACATAAGTATTCTTTCGTAATGATAGATATTGCTAACTGCAGTTTATCACGGATGCAATATTGACAATTACGAAACTGCGTGAATTATCGAAACGACTTGCTTAACATATGCAACATTCTGGACAGGGCACTTCCTTATTCCCATTATTATAATACAAATTCTTTTTCGACGAGCGAAATTTAGATATATTAATGCATACTCATTAAAATTGTATTAAGTGTATCTATGTCATAAAATTGCTTAATGGTATTTCGTCTGTCTTTACGTTCTGAGTTCAAATTCTGCAGAGGTCAACTCTGCCTTTCATCCTTTCGGGATCGATAAATTAAGCACCAGTTGCGTAAAGGGATCGATCTAATCGACTGGCCCTCTCCTCCAAAATTAAGGGTCTTGTGCCTAGAATAGAAAAGAAAAGCATTTCTTAGCATAGAAATACGTGCATATATACAAGGTGCGGCGAATATATTGCCGTCTAAATTATGCAAAAAGGAAAATAACACTGACATCTCCTTTTAACAGAAATATTTACCAAAATTACATAGAAATATCTTGAAATACTAAAGAGTAAATTTATTCAATAAAATCGCCATTGGCTTCAACGAGGGCCTCCAAACGACTTTGGAATCTCCTGAAACTCTTCTGGACGGTTTCTTTGTTTAAGTTGGTGAATGCTCTCATAATCCTTGCCTTAAGTTCATCTTTGGTATTACAAGGAGTTTTGTTGACCTTTTGCTCAACTGCGCCCCCACCCACAATAATCAAGGGGAATGTAGTCTGGAGAGTAATTGGCCAGATGTTACGGATGATGTGGTCGCAGAAATTGTCTAACAGCCACGACTGGATTCTGCTGCTTGTGTGACATTGTGCAGAGTCCTGTTGTCAGACATAGGGTCTTCCAGCAGCCATCCTCTTGACCCAGGGTAGCATTACCGCCTCCAGGTATTTTATGTAGATTAAAAATGTAAAATGGAGACAATTTACTCATCGCACACTG
>NC_068992.1:35681870-35695613 GCF_001194135.2 Octopus bimaculoides | reverse complement strand
ATAAAGTGAAGTATATTGCCACTTAATTGTTACTGTTAATACCTCGTTTAGAGAATTAACATTGCTTGTTTTCACTTTTTCGATATCAGTGAATAATTTCACTGGAAAAAGATATATAAGTTTTGCCAGGAATTAGCTTTCTCATCGTAGATCGGTGGCTATCGGACGCTGACGAAGGGAAATAACCCTGAAACTCGAGTCCGTTCGTGCTACAGATCACGATGAGAGGGATAACTTCCCTTGGCAAAACAAAAAATAGACAGGACACAGAAGTGTGTCGATAAGCCAGCTGGAGGAGATGTCCTCCTGGGGCTAAAAGCAACAGTAACATCCACCCCTAGGGGTCAGCCACATTTAAGTGGCAATATACTTCACTATATATATATATACATACATATATAAGAAATAATTGAGATTCAGTTCAAGCACCAAGTTAGTCCGGTATTATCCGAAGTGTTCAGCTCGAAGTAAGCTCAATAAAATCAAATGATACAATACGACCGTTTCAAGCGGTTCCATATAATTGAACAATACAATCATTAACCACAATCTTTTACAAACTATGACTCCAATGGGCTTCATACGATTCTTGGAAGTGTAGTCTGTTCTTAGCTGCAATAGCGACAACATTAATTTCTTTCATTATCTTGCTCTGCTAAAGTATTTGAGAAGAATCATATTAATGTGTCCAATTGGTTAAAAGTCTATTTATTTACTTGTGCAGTTGATAAATACAACACACACACACACACACACACACACACACACACACACACACACACACACACACACACACACACACACATACATGTATACAAGCACAAGTAGATACCGACACACTCATACTTACAGATGCATGTCTACACATAGTTCATTTATACATACAAGGTGCTATGGGTAAATTGTCATCGTTTTATATTATTAATTTCGCGCATGCTCATCGTTTGGTTTTGACTTTGTCGACTACACAGTATAATAAAGTCAATTGGGGACCATCCGTCGGAAAAACAGCATCATGACTCAATTCAATCAGCTAGAAATTTGGAAACGACTTGCGGAACTGCTTGGCATTCGCGCCGAAAGTGCTAAAAAATCCCGCCCAGAGTGATAAAAATTGCATTGGAAGTGAAAAAAACAACGCTGAGAGAGATAAAAATGAAACATCCAGTCAGCATCATTGTGTTTGGAGTGATCAGTAGTAATGGCGACATTATGTCTCCATTCATCCTCCATACGGCCTTACACTCAACACGGAGGCCAACATCATATATATATATATTAATATTTCTAAGTCTCTCTGAAGGAGACTACGGCAGCGGTACTGGAAATTAATAGTTATCGCCAAGCCAACATGGCAGTCCCAAAATTAGGATGAAAGCTACCGTGAATTAGCTCCAAGAAGCCATCGCCTCTAGCTAGCTATGTGACACACGAAACCTGTGTCCTTTATAACCTTCGAACAGGGGAGGTCAGCAGTGTCCTCCTGCTGGTTTGGCATCTGCAGACTAGTTTCAGGGTGTTGCACCTTGTCAATGCAGAGCAGCCAAGCCCCAGCCATATATATATATATATATATTGTTATAAGGATAAGATCGTTATTTAATATACCGATCATATCAAGTGGCCAGCATGGGAACAAAAACCACTGTGATGGTATTTTGACCATATAGCACGTGGCGTTTAGACGGGCAATTAAAGCAGTAGTGTACATACGTACATATATATGTGAGTATACGTGCGTATATGTAAGCATTCGTATGTTGTATATATATTTATGCATATTTGTAATTATGTATGTGTATATCCTACTGATGAGGCAGAGTATATTTTTATACAGAGCCAGAAATCCGCGTCTGGGATTATCCAATAATTTTTCGCTAGTTTATTTGTCTATTTTTCTTTTCTTATGGTGCTGTATGAATACATGAAGTGATTTTAGAGTTAAGTTATGACTGTTATCTCTAGCTTGGTGGTATCTTTTAGATACCCTTAATTATAGTTTTAATAATAATTATATATAAATACACACACACACACACACACACACACACACACACACACACACACACACACACACACACACACACACACACACACACACACACACACACACACACACACACACACACACACACAGGGTGCGATGGGTAAGTTGTCGCCTTTTATGCTTTTAACTTGCATCGAGTGCCTTGATCATTGTATTGGAGGTGCAGTTGAGCGAAAGACCATCAAAACTCTTTGAGACACCAAAATGAACTTAAGGCAAGGATTATAGCAGCATTCACCAACTTAAACAAGGAGACCGTCCAGAAGAGTTTCAGGAGATTCCGAAGTCGTCTGGAGGCTGTGGTTGAAGCTTATGGCGATTTTATTGAATAAATTTACTCTTTAGTATTTCAAGATATAACAGTTACAATGAGATGTCAGTGTTATTCCACTTTTGTGTAACTTGGATGACAGTTTATTTACTGCAGACTGTATATATTAATGATTCAACGAGTAGAAGTTTGGTTTCATTTAGAATACGCTGGTTAAATTATTACATGAACTCTACATCATGATTCAGTATTGCGTGAACTTAAACTCTTCATTCAATATATACAGAAGATATAATAGAACTTTTAAACCTGATATTGAAGTTTAAATATTCTTGATCTCGTCCCCTACAAAGAATTATCGTTTAGCGATTTCTACGGCTTGTTTGAATGCTGGAAAGAATCGCAAAATGTTGTGTACTTCATGAACTGGAAATATTTAAGCACATTAAAAATATTCTAGTCGAAGTTGCAGGGGATTAAATGTCAGAATCACTGCCTATTCTCTTTGTTAAGCTACAATTCAGCAGATTAAACTGGATTTGTTGTCGGTGAAAAGTTCTCAACCACGGCTATCAGATTATTAAATGTCGAAGTGTTTTCCGTTCGATTATATGTATTTAACATGCAAGGCTAATCATTAAACGGTAAATGGATTACAATGAATACTTTAATTTAGCAGGAAAAACTTTTTTGGACATCTATAGAAAAACGTAATATTATCAAGGAGAAGTAAACATTAGAGGCTCACGGGATGGGGGTGGCGAAATAAGCTCTTTATGAGTCCAGTCTGAAATGGGTTCACTCTTATGTTCAAGTTAATTCACTTCTTTGTTAATAGTATTAACAAAAGTATGAGAATCACGTAATACAATCATCCTGACATATTTATGAAATTGTATCCATAAAAAATCTAATTTCACGCGGTAACTGATTACGCCATTCTTTTGCTAAACGGGATATTAGAAAACGGATATATATATAAACTTTGCAGACTCTCTCATATTAGACATAGGCGATAGCTCCCTAGCGGCCGAAGCCACTATCGAACCGACAGAAGATTAGGCGAAAAAATAAGTATTCGTTTCTATTTTTGGAGTGAATATTATCAGTCAACCGGAAGTTGTGTTTTCAATGAGCGCGTATCTGCAACTTCGACTCGGATGCAGGATGAATATGGATCGCACTATTGCTAAATAATGAAAGAATAGGATTAAATATTGACAAACTGAGAGTAACTTTGTCACCTATATTTTCAAAGTGTTCTTGCTAAAATAAACATCATCTATACACTGTGAAGATTTCTATTGGCAGTGAAAATGTGGGTAGAAATTGTATGATGTACTGCAGTACAGAGGATGTATTTGAAGAGTATTTCTTGATATTTTCATTGTATATGTCCAGGTTCTATTATCGAAGGAGGATGTTTTGAAGTACATGTCAGTGTAAGGTAAATTTTAAGAAGAAATATTGGAAGAAATATTGTGTATAGAATTTTAGGAAGGAATATTTAATCAGCATAGTTTGGTAGGATGTCATATCAAAAATTGACAATAAAGGAAAGAAATAAAATCTAAAATACATAACCAGACCTTGGAGTACATTAAAATTAATAGAATATGTGTGAACGAGACCTCCGCTAGTGTGCACTGAGAAATCTCTCTCCCGACTTTCTCATGGGTCACTACTCCAATATATATTGGTTTTTACACAACATACTTATGAAGCAAATTTTCTCTCGGACAAAAATCACTTCATTATACTTGTATTTTTTACCTTTTATGCCACCTAATTACACACACACACACACATACACGCACACACACACACACACACACACACACACACACACACACACTCATACACACACGAACACACACACATATTATAATCACTGCATCTGGTATCTTTTATCTTTTATACTCTTATCGCTTCGGTGCCTTCTTTTCAGTTTTATTACAATATAATGATAATATTGGGTTCAGATGTTGGCACAAGGCCAGCAATTTCGGGGAGTGGAAAATCGATTACATAGACCCCAGTAATCAGCTAGTACTTATTTTACACGGACAAAATACCGCTAAGATTATCTGCAGTACTGTTTCTGCCAGCTTGTGGACGTATGGTGATATAAAATACCAATGAACTCTCCAAAAACTACCCCATCAACTACATATATATAAAGAAGTGACCTTAAAACCATAAGCATTTTACCTCCCTGGAGTTTGTTTGTAGAGGAGACAACAGATTGGTTGTTTACCCTTTTTAGTTCCCTAGAGTTTGTTCGAAGATGAGGCAAGTGGTTAGTTGTTTCATCGATTCCTACTTCCACTCTCCCTTCGACTGTGGAAATGTACAAAAATTTCCTGGTATCTCTTGGCAAATGCATTACAACACTGGACTTGTAAGCGACAAACTTAAAAGTACCCGTAAAGAGGGAAGATTGAAAATCTCTGCAGCACATTCAAGTTAAGTAATATGCGTTCGGCGATGCTTTTGAAACATAAGCACTACGTAATTACCTATTCTATTCCCTTCACCCGCGGATTTATTATCGCATAACCAGCAACTTTGTCGCTATATGCTGGTGCTGTATAGTGGCGGTCATCTTATCGGAATATCGGTATATGGGTCAATGTATTGGAATATCGGTATATGGGTCAATGTATCGGTATATGGGTCAATGTATCGGTATATGTATTGATTAATTATTGGTTGTATTGATTAATAAACTTTATTGATCGATTATCACTTGCTTTGTGTTATCTATAAAATCCTTGTCTATACTTGAGGCTAACCAGCTCTCTGTACCACCACCATTTTCGATTTTGTTATTATTACACACGTACACATGCACACACACATACACACGCGCGCGCATACAAGTATATTGCGTGGCTGTGTGGTATGAAACTTGCTTCGCAACCGTTTAGTCTTGGGTTCAGCCCCACTGCTCGGCCCATTAGCCCAGTGCTTTCTACTAGAGTGAATTCTGAATTTGTAGCATAAAATTTTATAACTTTGTATGCATTATGAAATGGAGCCTGTTTTACGAAATGTGCAACTTCTTTCCTCATTAAAATCATTGTGTGTTTGTGTGTGTGTGTGTGTGTGTGTGTGTGTGTGTGTGTGTGTGTGTGTGTGTGTGTGTGTGTGTGTGTATGTGTGTGTGTGTGTAATGGGCTAGAGATAAATGGAAAAGATTTAGTCACCAGACCGGACAAAACAGGGACATGCATGAAGACAATTTGTCTAATAATAAAATATTTGTATCTTTAGGTAATAAGGTTGAGTCATCATTAGCAGTAGCGTTACCATGACATGAAACGTTAATTTCTTCCGGATTGTTTAGTAAATACTTTTTATGCTTTAGAAATATACTACTCACTCTTTGAACATGTGATAATTCGTTTAAATCATCATCGTGTGGAGGTTGATAAAAACATTGTCAGCAATTATATACATAACAATGATTATAGGTTTCTTCTCTAAAATTGCGTGCAAGTTGCTTTCGTTTCATCGTGCTTGCCAATATAATTTCGTATCTAACATAAAATACCATTCAATATTTACCCTTGATCAAACAATTAACATCAACTGTAGTTTTCTTGTACGTCAGTACATGATACATAGCGTAACACGTGCATGTAAAACTGTTTGTATGTATTTGCGTAGAAGTTTTGTAGTAATTTGCGAATCACGAATAAGAGAAATGTTAAATAGGTTCTAGATAAAGAAAATGATACATGCAAAAGAAGAAAAATAAAATCGAAAATAAGAAAGAAATAAGGTAAAATGTACCACTAAATACGGCCGCATCAAGACTTTCTGATTTCTTGTTATAGAAGTTTCGTGCAGAACATAATGTGAATTAAAATAACAAGTTATAAATCAAAATTGCTAACAATCAGTATGTATAGTTTATAGAGAACTGAAAATGATTGCAATATAAACGGTTCTAAATTTGATTCATGTTGCACAAATGTTCTATTTGCGTGAAAAAAAGATATTGTATAAACACTAGATGCATCACTGCATCAATGATTATACGGTTACTACCGGTAATATAAAATGGGTGTGTATGTGTGTGTGTGTGTGTGTGTGTGTGTGTGTATTCATAATGTATTTATATATATTTTTGTATACAAGCGACAAAATCTTTTTAATATCAACAATCGATTATTACGAAAAGTCAACTAACTGATGCTATTTGTTCTATTCGTATTTGTTTCTATTCGTGTTTGTTTCCACAAAACATCCAGCTTGTTACCCATAAATCCAAACATCCTTCCCCACCGCGTACTGTCCAAACTCATGAATGTTAACTGTAGAATGAAAAAAAATCTTATAAGCGTTGATCTATATGATTTACAAAGTGAAATAAAGAAAATACTATATTTACTTGTTCATTTCAAGTAAGCAGCACCAATCAATAAACGATTTGTGAGGCTTAAGCAGTTTACAGTGACATAATAATATAGGTATGACTCTCATAAGACAAAGTTGGTTATGAACAACGTCATGACTTCATTGTTGTTATAAGTGTCAATGTAATACTGGCTCCAGACAGTAACAATAATGATGTGTACGTGAGACCAAAAAGGACAGAGGTCATCTTTTCGGGGCTAGGTCTATAACAAAAGTGGGGTGGAAGGATCTCTTTAGCTTTGACAGGCAGTACCCGAGGCATAGTGCCTCGATAAAAATACCAGCTGTGACAACCTAACACTACATTCTTCTCTATGAGGAAAATATCAAACAAAAAGTATTATTGCATGTGCATATAAGAGACCGGTATCCCAAGTCAAGGTTTCGCTCAGCAAGCGTCCTTCTTTGCAACAGGATGGGTCCCATCGTTATTCAACTACTGTTGCAAAGATTAGTAGAAGATGGTCGCAAAATGACAGAAAGGCAATAAGCGTGGGAAACTTATTACAGAAGCTAATCACCAAGGCGGAGGGGGAGGAGGAGGAGAAGAAGAAGAAGAAGAAGAAGAAGAAGAAGAAGAAGAAGAAGAAGAAGAAGAAGAAGAAGAAGAAGAAGAAGAAGAAGAAGAAGAAAAAGAAGAAGAAGAAGAAGTCTAACAAGAAATAACAAAGCGTCCAATAATTCATTAGGAGGGAAATAATATTCAGACTGAAATGAAAGTTTACGTTTTCGAAGGAAATGATGTTAAGAATACGAAAGGAGCATACTTCAACGAAATATGAACGAAAAATATTACCAGCTTTGAGAAGCATCAAAACAGAAAACTACAAAATTAGTAAAGTTGAAACACGAGCTGATAACAGAAATCTATGGTGAAAATATATCAGACCTAAACGACATATATTCCAAGGAAACTCATTGTTCCCATTACTTTTTTTGCTTAGCATTCATACCTCTGTCATATGAACTAAGCCATTCATAGTATGGATCAAAATCTTTGATAGAACCATATCATACATCTTTTATATAGATGACCTCAAGCTATATGCAAACATTAATAATGATCTGAAGGGATTACTAATACCTCTTAAAAGCTTCAGTGACAATAAGAACATGAATTTTAGCTTAGATAAGTGCACCAAAGCAGCATTTAAATTGGGAAAAACTCATCGTCTATTACGCTAAATGACATCACTGTTACCAAATGGAACATACATATACGTGTGAATAAATGAATGGAAGGGGATCTAACACAGTGCCACGGATGTCAAAGCAAGAAAACTAACAAAGAGACCGGTAGAGGCTTCATCCAGCTAGAATCATCCTACAAGACCATCACAAATAAACTTAATTCATGCATCCAAAATAATTGTGGCTGGATGATACAGTTACTAAATAAATAGGAAGGGTACAAAAAGCTATATTCTGTCATTAAAGAGCCACAGACGTATAGAAGAGAATTAAACTTAGATGTAAAAGATAATTTCAAAGTTGCAGTACCAACAGAAAAAGAGAAAAAATGTGTATGGATTAACGGTTCAACATGATGAAATGAAATATATATATATAGAAAAAATATATATATATATCAACAAACACCAGAGTATGTACCATTTTAATTCTGTGTTCAGTCTGTTTCTAAACATAAACATTGATATTAATATAAATATAATAAACTCATAATGGATATATACATTTATGTAGAAACATGTAAAATATCCCCATAGACAGTGTCAAAATTATACGTGGACGTGTTTCACGCGGACACAACTTAATTATAATACCCCACTCTCTCTCTCTCTTCAAAACACCCTTAAATTGAGACAAGCAATCTCCCTACGACGATCAGCACAGTCTAATATTACAGAGACAAAAATGTAAGTCTAATGTATCTAAAGTTCAAATACAAACAATTACATAATTAACAAAAGTGACATTAATAAATGTCAAGGAGCAATCGTAATTAGGGAGAAAATCCATTACTGGGACATGGTTCTGGAACAACTAGATGTCCAACACTTCTACAAGAAGCTAAATAAAAACGAAAATAAAATACTATAAAGAAAATAAACACTCGTTTCAAAATATCGAAATAGCCTAACAGAGAATGAGGTCAATTATTTAACCAACGTCGAAGTGAAGACCAATAACTTCTATGGTC
Organism: Octopus bimaculoides; assembly: GCF_001194135.2. NCBI lineage: Eukaryota > Metazoa > Mollusca > Cephalopoda > Octopoda > Octopodidae > Octopus > Octopus bimaculoides. The sequence goes on along the minus strand of NC_068992.1, from coordinate 35,686,709 downwards.
TACCTAAAATCCATAAATCGAAAGAAATTCAAGACAACATAAAAGGGGAAAATAGTGCGTATGTCGAAGATCGGAAACCTACAGACTTAAAACAGGACCAACATCAAGTACACAACGCCCAAGCAGCCTTTTTAAACCCTTATGCAAAATGGTGCCATACATTGTCCGGGATGATATGGGCTTTCTAAATTATATACCAGAAAGTGCACATCAGCAGATAATTGTCGTTAGGCTTGATGTAACTAGTTTATACACTAATATTCTACATGACGTAGGAATTGAAGCTGTGAAATTCTGGTTGACAAAATACCCAAAGAAAAATACCCAAAGAAAAATATCAAAGAAAACTTCTCCAAAAATTTTATTTTAGAAGGATTGGAATTAATACTTGAAAACAATCTCTTCTTCCATGACAATAATTCCTCTTTACAAATGAAAGGAACGATGATGCGGAAAAAGTAGCCTCTATGCAACCCACATAATGAGTTTCTTAGAGGACAAACTCTATTCCCAACTACCAGAAACATTTAACCAATAATTCTCCATTTACCTAAAGAACAATTTGAAGTGATATTTGGATAACAGTTTTATATTTTTGAGAATGAAAATCAAGAAGACCTAATAATCTTTCACTCACTTTTAAATAATCTACATACCTTGATACAATTTATTGTAGAATAGCACACGAAGGAACTATGAAGAAGATGACACCATTAAAACAGATCTTTTCTGTAAGCTCGCGGACACACACCATTACTTGGATTTTCATTCCTCCCATCCCTTACATACAAAAAAAGAAACATATCCTTTACTATTGCAAAACGAATGTGCACTATGGTAATAGATGCAGCATTAACGAATAAAAAGTTACAAGAATTAAAAGATGTTACTAGAGAAACAAAAATATCCTACTAGACTTATTGACTCGGCTATTTTCAAAGCGAAAGACATCTCAAATACAGAGCTCAGAAGAAAACAAACACATAAAAATAGAAATGATCTCATAAACATTCCCTTTACCATTACTAACAACCCAAGAAACTACAACATTCTCAATACTGTTAGAGGATGTCTCCCAATTCTTCAAAAATGAACAAACTAATGAACCCTTTATCATGAAAGAGTAAGAAATAAATAACAAGAAAAATTTGATTAATGTAATATATCAAGATATTGGTCATCACGATTTGAATATACGGTCGCTCTAAATCTGCATATAAAATTCAATCTGTGTGTTAAAAAAAAAGATTCAATTAAACCTTGAAGTATGTAGAACGAAAGAGAGATGTAATTCAAATTATTTCTTGACTTTCAATATTAAATAAATCATTGTGTTAAAGTCTACAACTAAAATCTTTCAGACAATTCTATTTCTAAAACTGACACGTCTGTATTGCTTGACTACATCTTCAGCATAAATTATGAAGATAGCATACACAAGGAGTACAATTAAACCCTGGGAGAGGCATTATGCCGGTAATAAACACACGCACTGGTTCAGTCCTTTATTAATTTATAAACAGTATATAGTTTTTTGTTAAGTCATTTCATTGCACTCTTGCAATCTCTTCAGTAACTTGTCTATCCACTTCCATTTATTTTGAATGTATGACTTGGCATTGTTTTGAAACTGTTCGGTATGAGCATGTGAGTGTGTGCAAGCTCGTATGTGTGCACGCTCATGTGTGCACAAAGTGTGTAGAAGAGAATTGCATTGTGTGCAAATATAGTCCTGGTATCAACTGCAAAGTCAGAAATGTGGTCTACAAAATAAGCTGTATGGATGGTGATTGTAAAAACAGAAACACGACATACATAGGTGAAACGGCGAGAAGTTTGGCTGAGCGTGTAAATGAACATTGGAGGGACTATAAAAATCACAAACAAACCTCTTTGCTATACCAGCATGCCAAAGAACAACATAATAGTGTACTGGACCGAATTAGCATAGAAATCCTGTCTAGACACCCCGGTGACGCATCATTACGGCAAATGCAAGAGTCAGTCCTCATAACTGAAACACGACCAATTTTGAACAGCAAATACACGTAGATAAAAGCCTTACAATTACCCATGGTTGCATATGTTGTTCACACATAAAATACAGAACGTGAACGTAAAAAAAAAAGATGCATTTACGAAGAAAACAAAAAAATAACAGAAAGGAAACCAAAACCAAGTCCATAGTCTCTATCTGATCTGATATAAACGAAATTGTTATAAACACACATATGGACGCACATACTTACATATAAGCACGAACACATAAGTGCGTGCACACATATGAGCGTGCACACATATGAGCTTGCACACACTCACATGCTCATACCGAACAGTTTCAAAACAACGCCAAGTCATACATTCAAAATAAATGGAAGTGGAGAGACAAGTTACTGAAGAGATTGCAAGAGTGCAATGAAATGATTTAACAAAAAACTATATACTGTTTATAAATTAATAAAGGACTGAACCAGTGCGTGTGTTTATTACCGGCATAATGCCTCTCCCAAGGTTTAATTGTATTTCTTTCAACACACGTATCCACATCAAGAATCTTGCACACTAAATACACATACGAAATACACAAGGAGTATTACCCGTTAACGATATTTCCAATGTAACGAAACATCCCTCTTTATCACAATTCATCCCCTTTATTTATCATACTTTAAGTGATAATGTGTAAATGTATTGCATCTCTCTTTCTCTCTCTCTCTCTCTCTCTCTCACTCTCTCTCTCTATCTATCTATCTAACTATCTGTCTGTCTGTTTGTCTGTCTGTCTGTCTATCTGTATGTATGTGTGTATGTATGTCTACCACTATATGAGCGTATCAGAGAGACAGACAGAGAACAATCAAATGAAATTAGCACTCAGCCTATTTAGTTGTAATTATGTTTTTATAAGAGAACAGTTCAGATCCCCGTTACTTAATATTACTTAATGCTTAATGGTTGAATGGATGTAAAACATATTATCACATCCGGAAAGAATTAAAAGAAATTCCTAGTGAAACTGTGTCAACTTGTTTTACCCACCCCATATAATTTACAAGCAACTTACAAATAGAAGTTCCACTGGTTGAAAGCTTCGCATACAGGATTGGTGTCATCACATCAGAGAATGTGTACCTGTGTACCGTTTCGGGGCCTTCCTCTGGATGGCATTATTGCACTCCGGCTCCTACTGACTGAGATGAAGTCCCACTTGCTACACCAACTGGTTACTAGACTTCACTGAATATTCTTCTAGCTATTGCTCATCGTCTCTTTATAGCCAAATCCAGTAACTTGCTTTCTCCGCCGTAGCTTGAATATCACCCATGACATCATATATATATATATATATATATATATATATATAACTCAGAAACACTTCACTTGTTCTCCATCTTCTTCCATTAATACAGTTCCCTTATGCTTTCATTGGTCATCGTCCCCACTGTGCTACAAAAGTATATTTCCTACATCAACTGCCTCATACGTTTCACTATCCTCATATACTGCGCCTGCCTCTCTCTTCCCCATCCATTTCTCCAATCTCTCAAATAGCATGAAATCTCTCATCAACTCAGTCTTCCTCCTTTTTACTGTATTTTCATTACTATTTTGTTGTTCCACATTTTCAGACATCTCCCTACTTCCTCATTCACTCCTCGCCCACCTTGTACTTCACTTATCACCACTATATCCATTGCTTTTCTGCTCCACCCGATTCCTCACACCTTTTCTTCTAATGTTTGACTTGTCGTGTAGTTCCTCCACAAAGAGAAACTTATACTCTGGCCCTTTTCTTTCCTAATTTATCCCTCTCGATTTCTCATCTCCTCGCATAAAGTTTCCTCTTCCGCTGACGGTTAGAGTTAGGGTTAGGGTTAATGATCTATTCTGAGTCCGAAACTTGTTATTTTACTTAGATCGATGATATTCAATTGGAGTTTGCCAGTTTAAGGAGGTGAATTGGCACAAATAGTAGAATACACTAAAACATTCGGCTTGTAATTATTTCTAATAGGTCAAATTCAAAGGAAAAGTGCCCGGCGTGAAACCGCGCATTACGGATAAACTTGAGAGCCGCCGATTGTAAGAAATACAATCGGCAATACCTCAATAAATATCTCAAGAAAAATAAGATAAAGATTATAGGCTATGTTACAACTGTAATCACAACATTATTTTGCATGAACGATTATCCCAATAACCTACATTTAGTAATCTTTTTTATTAATTGGAAAATATTTCTATTTCTCTGTCGGACCCTATATTATTATAGCATGTGGCAGATATAAACCTTTAAGTTTTATTTATCGCAATAATTGTGTTGAAGAAATCATTATATTCGAAAGTGGGGCAAAAATGTTTTTCAATGTGCCAGATATATGACTTCATGTATAACTTAATACGTGTTACAACATTCGACCTATTAATGTACATATGAAAATATCGTGTCAAATATAGTTAATCTTTCTGTCTAACAGTTGGCATCAATACATGGAATCATTAGAGACTGACAACTTGTTCAAAAAGAGTCATTGACATGACCAGCTAGCTCGGGAGGTAGAGTTGCAGCTTGCCAAAAAAAGATAAGTTAATTACTGCCAATATCGGAATCTCTAGGAATAATGCCTTCATCTGGAAGGTTACTTGAAAGAATAGATTAAAGTGAAATGAAGTATTGGCATGCAAGTAATATCAATAGGGATTTATTGCTTTTGTTGTCGATGATGTTGTTGTTGTTTTACTGCTTCTAATAATAATAATAATAATAATAATAATAATAATAATAATAATAATAATAATAAAGCCTTTCTACAATAGGCACAAGGCCTGAAATTTTGG
>NC_068992.1:35673326-35681858 GCF_001194135.2 Octopus bimaculoides | reverse complement strand
ATTTTGGGGGAGGGGGCCAGTCGATTAGATCGACCGTAGTACACAACTGGTACTTAATTTATAGACCCTGAAAGGATGAAAGGCAAAGTCGATCTCGGCGGAATTTGAACGTAGCAGAACGTAGCAGCGGGCGAAATACCGCTAAGCATTTCGTCCAGCGTGCTAACGAGTCTGCGAGCTCGCCGCCTTAATAATGATGATGATAATAATAATCATTTCTTTTATAGGCGCAAAGTCTGAAATTTTTGGGAAAGGGGGCCGGTCGGTTACATCGATCCCATTGCTCAACTGGTACTGATGTTTTCGACCCGAAAAAGATAAAAGGCGAAGTCGACCTAAGCAGAACTTGAACTAGAAAGTTAAGCTCGAAGAAACGACGCTAAGCATTTTGTCCGACGTGCTTATGATGGTAATGATGGTGATGTTGCTGATGCTGAACATAATGATGGCAACAATAATAATATGTAATGCTTAGGAGAATCGTTAGCACGCCGGACAAAATGCTGAGCGTTATTTCGCCCATCGCTCCATTTTCTATTCAAATTCCACCGACGTTGGCTTTGCCTTTCATCCTTCCTTAAGTACCAAAAGCAGACGTTAATCGTTTGTACCTACCTAGATGTAATTGTGGGAAGAGGAATGATGCAGTTAGAATTGTGCTATAAGACCTCCATAACAGCAATGAACAGGTACTTATCTAGGACAGAGGACTGGATGCGACGGCTTGTGTGCAAACATGATAGCAGTATAAAATCACATTCTATTGTTATGGAAGCTTGCACTCAAGGGAACTCGGCATTAACACTGAATTAGATGAAAAACCTGAAACCACTACCACCAAACAAGCAAAATGGATCAGGCAGACTGCAAAAACAAGACAGGCAGAAACAAATTGAGGTGCGGTGGAGCCAGAAACCTCTGCATGGACAGTACATTCTTCGAAGTCGAAATGCTGATGTAGACCAAGCAACAATCCATCAGTGGCTGAATTAAGGACTGAAAGCAGAGACTGAATGTTTCATTCCAGCGGCACAAGATCAAAGCTTGCTTACCAAAAACAATCAGGCTAACGTTCTTCAAAACGGTTCAGACCTTAAATGGAGATTCTGCGACACATTTGACGATACAACAGACCTCGTCTCGGGATGTCCTCTTCTGACACCAAACGAATATAAAAATCGCCACGATAGGGTAGGACAGTATTTACATTGGAAAATATGTAAACTCCACAGAATCGGCATTGCTGCTTGCTGGTATGAACATCATCCTGAGCCAGGATTTTCCAGTCAACACTGACAGGACGATCCAGGCTAATCGACCAGACATAATTATTAAAGACAGGGGAGAAAATACTTGTAGACAAATAAATGTAAGTGATCCAACTTATAAAATATATCCGTAGAGGAATTTGAGAAATTAAGTAAATATAAGGACCTGGAAATTGAAGCACAAAAGATGTGGAATCTTTTAGCAAAAACTGTCCGTATAATTGTAGGTGCCCTAGGCATGATAACAAAAGAAATGCCAGAAACATCTAGGCAACACTCTAAGAGAACCATGTCTCAGAGAAATCTAAAAGATTGTGCTGACAAGTACTGATCACATCATTAGAAAAAACTTATCGGCTTAAATGTCTGTGTTGTATTACATGAAGATGTTTCGCTACTACCCCTGCCACTTCCCTTCTCCAAGCTTTCAGTTATACTGTAACATCTCTTATCCTTCACTCGCCCTAGGATGCTGGGTGTGTCTCGGCTATTGATATTCACAAACATGCAGATTAAAAGTAAATAACAATTATAATAAGAATAATGTTAATTTAGCACAAAAATGTTTTACAAAACAAAAGTGAAAATTAAAACAGTACGCTAAATCACTTGTGCCATGATTAATTTGGAAGTGCGTCCCTCAAGAGAGAGGCAGCCGGGGTCGAAAAGTCATCCACTGACACAAACTCTTCACTAAATACGAACTGGATGGTCACTTGAACGGAAAGTGCCCCAACTCGAGTCCTCCAAGTTCACCACCACAGCGACCGCAGAATATAGATTGCAAGAGGATCAAATGATCCTGAGAAGAGTATAAAGAAGTAATACACGATTATTACTATGCTTTAGGTAGGCCATCTGAAGATACACACTCCGTACATTCTTATCAAACATGAAAACTTTCCCTTTTCTTTCTCCTTGAGTATTCGAAAATGTAAACATCTTTTTTATTACAAAAACATTACAGTCTTCTCTGATAGGACATACAAACGAACATCTCTAGAAAATTAAAAAAGTTTAATATCTACAATTTTGTTCGAAAATTTTATCTTTCTTTTCTTCCTGACTACCCGAATATGTAACCATACATTTATTGCAACAACACAATTAAATGCACGATAAAAAAGATTAAGGATGTCAGCACCTGACAGCATATACAAACTGCACAGTTACAAAAACTATAAACCACAACAAAACTAATAGAAGGAAAAGAAAAATTTCAAAGAAAGAAAAATTCAGAAATTCAAAAATTCAACGATGTGTACATCAGTATATATATTTATAATATATCCTCCATAATGTTTTTACATCACCCTCTACTCGTTTAAATTTTCCTAACTCATTTCCGGTGAATTTGCCGTGGCTCGAAATTACCGGTCTTTTCACATAAACGCTGTACATGGCACTTGAATTCAAAACTTAATTGTGTTGATAGAGCTGAAAACATTTCTATTGCCGGTCGAGTTTCATGCTAGACCGAAGGTAAAGTCTTGTTTTGATTTCTATCTGTAGGAATATTTCACCTGACGAGGTAAATGAGTCTTTTAAGTGGTTCCTAACGCCGAAATTGCAATAGGGAATAAACCAATTATTTTCAAGTTGTGTCGCCCGAACACAGGTTTTATCGTGAAGAGAAATAATATGAGTGATATAATGGTTTATAGCCAGTTTTGGCTGCTATTTTTAATATGTAAGGGTTTTTTAACCGTCTTAGTTATAATTTTGACTTATTCATAATTATAAACGTTTTTCTCCTCTCTCCCCCTCTACCCCTCTATATACATTATACACACACACATATAAAATCGTTTTTCTATCAGTAATTATAAAATAGAACAAGGTCAATTGGTTCTTTTCAAGGCCAAGGTCATGCTCTCGTTGATAGCTAGTAGTAGTAAAGACATTTGATCTCTGATGACCCCAAGGGTGTGAGGCCTCTTTTGTCTCCTTATCGCAAAGGAATGTCCATTACTGATCTCCTCAGCATCTGCCGAATCTATTTACAGACCTGTGGAATTTAATCTATTCACAAAGCTGTATCTCTCGCTCCTACTATTCCCTTAAACCCTCACATATTTATGATTATCTCAAGTCCAAGAGAAAAGTTGAAACTAAACAACATTTAACAATACCTTTTAATAATAAATGGAAATAATAATAATGATGGTAAGCCAAGACTCATGTCGGATCAGAGGAAATATTAACATTAACCAACAGTTGTAAAAAATGAAAATTATAATATCAGTGATGACAATAATAATAATGAAAGGAAGCGGTTAGAATCACCCTATGCTCTGAGTGATGATATATCTCGTGATGGTGTCACAATAAAAACACTGATAATTGCGCAACCTGATAATCGCTACCTCATATAAGTAACAATGAAAGAACAAAATATTGTGAATAATGGCGGTAATGAAACTGAAGCCCTTGATGGTGACAGTGTTGCACCTGACCAAAGAATGAAGGGATACCAGCAGAATAGGTTATTCAGAGTAGATTAGAAGAGATTCTACGAAGAAATAAATGGAGAATGTACAGATGAAAAGGTGATACCAGATAACATTGAAAGTCAAAGGTTTGTGAGTGATGTCTGGAGCAAAGACAAAAAGCACAAGAAGGATGCTGAATGGCTGCAAGAACTGAAACAAACAGTAGTCTGTTCAAAACAGACAAAACTAGCCATTTCAGTTAGAGAACTGAAGGAATTCAGCCCAAAATTGGGCAACAGGAAGGCCCCGGGACCAGATGGAGTTCAAGGCTACTGGATCAAAAGCTTTGGTGAATGTCATGCACGAATAGCTGCACAACTCAACACCTTGATAAATGCCGACCAAGTAACAGCATAGTGGTTGACAATGGGTAAGACAGCGCTGTGCTTGAAAAATATCGTAAAAGGCAATACGGTAGACAATTACAGGCCTGCTTGCCATTTATGTAGCAATTATTAACTAGACATCTGGATAAAAATGGAGTCCTGCCACAAATCCATAGGGATGTTGAAGATAAGACCGACAGGGTAAAAAGATGGCTATGGATGTCTAAAAGTGATTTAAAATCGGAAACGGAGACTCTAATGTGTACTGCCCAAGAGCAAGCACTAAGAATGAATTACAACAAATACAGAATAGACAACACATCAGTAAGTGGTAAATACAGAATTTGTGGACAAAATAGTGAAACCGTATGGCATATTATCAGTCAATGTACGCCACTAGCCCAGAAAGAATATAAGAGACGTCATGACAACATAGAAAGGATTGTCCATTGGACACTTTGCAACAAGTATGGACTTGACAGAGCAAAACACTGCTATTAACATAAACGCAAAAGCATAATCAAAAATGAGAATTCAAAGATCTTATGAGATTTTATGATTCAGTGTGACAAGGAGATAGATAATAGGAAGCCAGACAGTGTTAATTGAGAAAGAAAGCAAACGATACTGTATCATAGATATAACGTGCTCCAGCTGACAACAAGGTGTGCGATAAGGAAGAAAGAAAAGTTGATATATATGACAGGTTAGCTTGGAAGTTTAAGCAGTTGTGGTCGCTGAAAAGGGGGTACTAGTACGAGTAAGTGTCGGAAACCTAGGAACAGTGAATAAAATCTTGAGAAGTTCATGGAGCGAATAGGTGCTGCAATAAGGGTGAACAACTTGCAGAAAACAGCACTGCTTGGAACTGCTCGAATACTCCGGATGGTGCTCGAAAAATAAGGGGTGTTACCTTACTTCACTGGTAATGAACAGCTGGTAACGTAGTACATCTCCAGAAATAAAAGCTTTGTAAAAACGACGACGACGACGACGACGACAGCAACAACAACAATAATAATAATAATGATAATAACAATAATGATGAATGCCCAGATGCAGTACCAGGCACTGGCTCTCATGGCTTCTGATCTTAATTGATTCGAAGTGTTATCATGTACATTGTTTTGTCTTGGCATAAAAGATGGGCTTACAGCCAATATTTTGCTCAATACCACAGATTTGCTTGTCAGTTGTTTGACCTTAAGCAGTTGAGCATGTCCCTTAGTGGCTGACGATATGTGCATCTCTGATCACTAGCAGAGGTAGTGGGGGAGCATCATAGCCATGTGTTGAGAGGAATTTTGTGGGGTTTAAATAATTCACCTTTGGAAACATGGTGTTTTGCTCATCATCTTGAAACAATCCTTATTTCGGGACATTTTTAGCGGGTTAGGTTATTTCAGATGAAGAAAATCCTAACTGGGCCACATCTACAAGATCATGCACTGTTTAGCTTGGTATGAGATCTCTCTGTCGCGCACATATGGTTATGATGCACGTAGCTGATGTACCCTGAGATGGGTAGTCCTGATGGTTATACTGAGCTTCGTATATTTTACGCCAGTGTCACTTTGATGACATGCACTGCTCTCTCACTTAATAATAATAATAATGATAATAATAATAATAACAATAACAATAATAATAATAATAAGAAGAAGAAGAATAATAATAGTAAATGCTCTGATGCAATACCAGGGGGTGGCCCTCATGGCTTCTGATCGTAACTGATTGGAGGTGTTATCATGTATATTGTTTTGTCTTGGTATAAAAGATGGGCTACAGCAAATATTCTGCTTAATACCACATATTTGCTTGTCAGTTGTTTGACCTTAATCAGTTGAGCACGTTCCTTGGTGGCTGATGATATATGCATCTCTGATCACGAGCAGAAGTATTGGGGAGCAACATTGCCTTGTGTTGAGAGGAATTCTTTGGGGTCTGGATTATTTCACTTTGGAAACATGGGTAACATCTTTAAACAACCCTTATTCAGGGACCTTTTGAACTGGAAGGTCTAGTCAACATGAGAATTCTAACTGTGCCTCGCTTGCAAGGTAATTCGCGGTTTTCTTGATATGAGATCACTATTTCGCGCATATATATGGTTGTGATGCATGTGCCCGGTGTAAACTTATCAGACGGGTAGTCCTGATGGGTATACTGGGCTTCGTATATTTTCCCCGTATCTCTTTGATGGCATACACTGCTCTCTCACTCAATAATAATAATAATAATAATAATAATAATAATAATAATAGCCTTGATACAATATCAAGCAGTGAGTCTCCTGGCTTCTGATCTTAACTGGTTGGAAATTTTATTATGTACATCTTTTTTCTTGGTATAAAGATGGGCTACAGCAAATATTCTACTCATTGTTTTCTACTCTAGGCTCAAGGCCCAAAATTTTTGGGAGGGGCCAGCCGATTAGATCGACCCCAGTACGTAACTGGTACTTAATTTATCGACTCCGAAAGGAGAAAGGCAAAGTCGACCTCGGCGGAATTTGAAGTCAGAACGTAAAGACAGCCAAAATACCGCTAAGCATTTCGTACAGCTGCTAACGTTGCTGCCAGCTGGCCGTCTTTAAAATATTCTATTCTACTCTAGGCACAAGGCCCGATCTTTGGAGGGAGGGGACCAGTAGATTAGATAATGATGGGTATAGTTGAATTCGTATATTTCTCCCCAGTTGTTCCTCAAAATTACAGCCATTTGATGTAAAATGTTCGGCAAGTTCTGTTGATGTTATACCAATCCTAATTGAATTTCTGTTGTACAACCAGCATAAATCAAGTTGTGTTTGGTTTATTCCACTGCGTACACCAAATGGGAATCTTGGGAATCTTTACATGCGTCTCCCTCTGTATAAATTATAACATTTCTGTTATAATTTATGAGGGAATTGACTTGGCTCATGTTCTTGCACAATGAACAGGTCTTACCTCTCTTTCGGCTATTTTGTGGGGTGCAGCGTTCAGAAACGCCAATAGTAGTTGGGGCTAAAGTTAGTGGTTAATAACTCTCTTATATTTTTATTGCGTCTACTGGCTACAATATTCTCTCATCCGCCTATTGTACTCTTTAGACGCCATAAACAATTTAAGAGAGTTATTAACCACTACCTCTAACTCCAATATAATTACCATCCCCACACCACAAAAAATTTTCTGTAAGACAAGTAAGTCCTGTTCATTGTGCAACAGAAATGTACTGATGCAGTACCAGGCAGTACCTTCTGTATTAACCATAACATTTCTGTTGCACAATGAACAGGACTTACTAAAAACAGCTTTTTGTTTTGTTCGTGTTTTGTGGTTATTTGTATTAGTTTTCCTTCCTTCTGAAGTAGGTATTTTTGAAGTCTTATGGTGGTTATTTTGTAATAGCTTTCTTGCTGTATAAGGCCTCTACTACCTTCTATCCGTTGTATCTATAAACTTTCTATGTCAGATTTTGGATGGGGCATCCTAGATCCTGTCATTATTTTTCTTGTTTTCCTGTCTATTTTGGTTAGTTCATTTAGTGCCCAATTGTGGAAATTCTAGCTGTAACTTATAACTTGGACGGCTAAGTGTATTGATGCCTATTATCTTGTTTTTCTCATTGAGCTCTGTTTTCAGTATTGATCTAACTCGTCTACAGTATTCTCTTTTCATTTTTTCTTTAATTTGTGTGTGTTGTACCGTATCTATTTCATTGATTCCTAAGTATTTGTATGTCTCTTATTTCATTGGCTTTATCTAGTGTGATGTTGTTACTCTTAACTAGTTTTCCTCTTTTCAGAGTTGCTTTGGCACATTTTTCTAATCCAAATTTCATATCTGTTTCTTTGCTAAATCCACGTACTGTTTGTAGTAGTGTTTCCAGCTGTTTATCATTTGTAGCGTATAGTTTTAGGTCATCCCAAGCTGGCTGATTGTTTTGCCGTAACATTTATATCCACATCCAGTTCTATTTAGCTTGTCAAATAAAGGTGTCAGTGCCAAGCAGAACAGGAGTGGAGAGAGCGTGTCTTCCTGGAATTCCTCTTCCAATGGTTTTTATGAGTTCCTCTTTTGTTTGGAGCTGTAGCACTGTCTGCCATTTTTCATAGAGTGCCTGATGTATTTTATGATTATTGTAGCACTGTCTGCCATTTTATTATTATTATTATTATTATTATTATTATTATTATTATCATTATCATTATCATTATTATTATTATTATTATTATTATTTTATGTTTGACTTTTGTTTTTCATTTGTACAAGTTGGATCCAAGTCTCACCCAGAGTACTCAAGAGACAACAAGTTAGAAGTTCATGTAGGTGTTATGCCTAGGGTACCATATATTTGGATTTGTATAGTTTTGTTCTAGTGAATGTTTAAGAAACCATAAGAAAATTATGCGTTTGCTTTAAAATTGGAGATCACATAGACAGTATTTTACGTAGGATA
>NC_068992.1:35663142-35669860 GCF_001194135.2 Octopus bimaculoides | reverse complement strand
TCTCCGGGCATAGTGTTTTTTTTGTGTGTGTGGCGTTTTAAACTTATGAATGGTTCACTGTCTGTGTTTGTTCACAAAATGAAAATAAATAAAGAAGAGAAAAAAGTTTTGGTTTTGCTTCGTTTGTGATATGTGTTTTCGTATGCGTGAGTGTGTCCTGTGATTTTCACGTAGTTGTGTAAACATTAAGATGCATGTGTAGTTCTATGGGTATCAAAACGTATATATCATTGTGTACATGTTCGAGTGTATGCGTAATTATTCAATATATGTACTTACTATTTTGTTCCATTTCTTTTTTATATAGTTTGTAAACTTTCCGGTGTTGGTTCTGCGTGTGTGATCGCACGTGTTTCACTGAGACATCGTGCATAGGAGGACCTGTGCTTTGTATGGCAGTAAAGTTTCATTATTTAAGAATAAAAAATATTAAAAAAAAATTATCTTCGTCAAAAGACCGCTTCCTTCAAATCTTCCACCGGTTCTTTTGCCTAATTCCATTGATGTTATTGGATTAGATTTATTTTTGTATAGGGAGCCCGGTGTAGCACATCCATGTTGTTATTCAGCCCAGTGTAGTTTTTATTATTATTATTATCATTATTATTATTATTATTATTATTATTGTGCTTGCAAGCAAAAGACCTTGCTGTGGTGCTCGTAAGTTGCTACTGAAAGTTATTGTTTTGAAGAAAGCGGCTTTGGGTTTTCTTGTACTGTTTTATCATAAAACCGAACAGCATTCTCTGAGGCCAGTTGCTTTTGTGAAGTTTGGCTCTTTTAGATAGGAATATTATATATTTAAAAAAATACTATTGTTTCGCAAACCTAATGTGAGTTAGGTGTCACAACCATCAATCCAATACCAGGAGTGAAATAGCTATGTCAACAAGAACAAAAAACAACCCAGATTTATGTGAAAGAAACACTACTATTACCTCCAAAATTGATGATCAAAACAACACCACCACTAACAAGAAAGTGGGAAAAATAAATAAGACGCAATACTAAACGTCGATCACAGGTAAGGAATTTCTTTTAAATGACAACAAAATCCTTCCCAGGAACATATTAATAGACATGTACAAAGACTCACCGTTTCTCGTAAATGAAACAGCGATAAGCAAAATTACACATTTAGGGAGCGAGAGGGTGTCTGAAGATGGTAGAATGATGTATATTCAGTTAGTTTCATAATAGAAATTAAATGCAAAAGATAGTTTGTTAGTAAAATTAAAACTAAGACATTGTACTGAACATTTAAAAAGAATACAAGATTTTGAAGGGCAACATCACCAAGAACTTGTGGTTTGCTTTTCGCGTCGATCATTATTATATTTGGTGGCAGCATTTTATTTCTTTTTGCCTTTTCCCCTCCGTGGCAGTTTTCCACTACTTCCATAGTTTTGTTCATTTTTACTCCTTCCTCGAATGAAATTCCTAGTTTAGTTAGTAACCCACATTTCGAGCCTTTGTACTGTAGTTTTTTTCCCACAAATATAAGGCTTTTGATCGTTATTAAAAAATCTTATTACGAATAGCATAGTCTAAAGCGTTAGTATGATGGATTGAAATACAGTCAAATACCAGCCATGATATAAAAGACTTTTCCCTCCTCCATACTTTTGAGGTCTTCCGATTATGTTAAACATCATAATTACTACAAACCAACCAATAACTTTCAACATAATATATTGTCTTGCTAGGTATATAAGCAAAAACTCCTTCTCACTATATCTCACCCACTTAAAAATGAGATTGATACATTAGAAAATATAATTCTTGGTGCTCCGAAACAATAGAATGAACCAAGTAGAAGCATCTTTAGCCATAGAATTTGATTCAGATCCAGATGGGACTACAGTAACCCAATATAATCAAGGGTGTTGGCTGGCTTGTTGGCACTTGCTTCTATGGATGTAAAAGAATTGGTGACTCGTTCTCTTGAATTCGCAGAAATTTCACAACCAAAATCTCACTTTGTCAAGGACGCCATGCTTCATGCAATATATGATAAGACCTCCGAATGTTCAATTTGTTGTCAAACAGAGTTGCAACGTTCCTATTTTTACTGTTAAATTCTTTGTCCTGAATTCTGGTCCGTAACTCTTGGCACGAAGTACCTCTTACTAAGTGCTGTCAGACAAAGACGGCTCTACACAGAACTCGCAACAGACAAGTATGTTTGGAACTGAAGTATTTAAAGAATTATTATTACAGGATATCGGGCCTTCTGCCTAGAGTAGAAAGGATTATTACAGGATACTGTCGTAGGTAGTTTCATTATTTGTTCTACAATTAGGGTGTCTAGGTGGCAGAATCGTTAGCACACCGGACGAAGTGGTTAGCGCAATATCATCCGTCTTTACGTTTTTGGACTTTGCTTTTCATCCTTTCAGGATCGAGGAAATAAGTACCAGTCAAGCACTGTGGTCGATGTAATCGACTAGCACCTTCCGTCAAAATTTCAGGCCTTGTGCCTATAGGAGAGAGGATTATCTCTTCTGCAACTAAGTTTTTCCTTTTGTAACTAGCAGTCTTTCCATATTCGATGCTGAGCACTGTACTTAGTAAGTTATAAAAGTGCTACTGATGAATATATATTAATACAATATTTTACCTCAGACAGGATAAGCATATTTTTCTCCCAGTGAAACTGAATCAGATATTTCAATTTGCGCATAGCAATATTGAAATCTTGAACTTTTAATGAAGATAATTGGCTTATTAGCATTATATGTGTTATTAAATTTATTTATTTAAATTGATCGAATGAAATTGTTATTTCCCACGGCTAAAACTTTACCAAAACAAACATTTATCAACAAACACAACTACATATGTAGATTAGCTAACACGCTAATAATAATGTTGTATCACTTAGAACGATATGTTTAAGTTCGAAATTATTTCCATATCAAATGGAAATCTTAGTCGGGTATCGATTCTAGGTTGCTGCTATTTTACTTTACGATAGAGGTTACTGTACAAGCATTCTTGTCAAGACTACGCATAAACCTGAGTTTTGTGTTACCACTTCGGAGGAATTATTAAAATGAATTATTAAAAATTGAGATCGAGTATTTTCAGACTTTTAACATTTTTATGTCACACAAAAATTAATGTCATACTCTTTGCAGTTCGGATGATTTGAGAATTAACAGTTAAGTTTTATAATGAGACAAAATAATGGTTTCCAATTACGACGCAAGACCAGCAATTTTAGGGGAAGTAGTAAATCGATTACATCACATCCAACGTTCAACTTGTACTGATTTTATCAATCCAGAAAGGATGTAAGTCAAAGTTGACAGTGATGAAATTTGGACACAGAAAGAGTCAGAAGAAAGCATTTTTCTCAACGATCTATCAGTTATGCCGGATCACCGCTATATAGAGACGAAATAAAAAATATGACTTTACGTGTATCACCTATGTTCCCGTGTTTCGTAAAAACTAGCCTTACACAATTTTACTTTATTATAATTAACCGAAAAGATAATGCAAATTGTTTAGTTCCAGACATCAATCACTGTTTCTTCATGTTCAACAAACTTGTAGACATTACAAGATTAATAACAATCTCTTTCAGATGTTATACTCGAGCTCTAATATTTAATATTTTAAAATTAGGAAACACTCGTCAGAGATGAACAGTGTTTCTTCCTCTAACCTATGCCATATATGTAGAATAATTTTAATTTTCATGCACCTTAGGTTTAGCGCTATGGAACATCATTGTTGTAATAAATATGAATTCTATAAATATAAAAAGACAGAAATAACGCAGAATATTAAGACGTTCAGCAGTTCTATATCTAAAGTCTGATTCCATGCTGAAAAATCTGTGACGCACTATGAATATCAGTTTTATTTCCTACCGTTCATTCGAATTCTATCATAGCAGAATCTTCTTGATAATCAGCTTTTAAATATGACTTGATGTTTGATTTTTGATTTGGAGTACCGGCTGAGAGATCTTGCAAGTTCCAAATTGCTAAACATATTTAATTTACGTCAAGACAGAATACGTTATTCTTCATTATCTCAATTTATCTAGTTTAACAGTTGTAAAATAAATTAGTATCTCTTCAGCGACAAATTTGTGTTTAAAACGCTTAACCCTTCGGTAGCTAAGTATGAGACGCTATGCATAAATTTCACGAAATAAATTCGTTGAGTAAAAATGTAATTTATTGTTTTTAATAAAAAAAAAAATCTATAGTTCAGTGCTTATTTCAGTAATTAGCTCGAGAAGAATAAGTACCTCTATGTTATTTAGTGAGATATAATAGGATTTAAGAGAGCTTGATATTGGTCAGCAGCAACGGTAGGCGATGACGTTTATGGTGTTTGGGTTGCCACTGCAAAAAAATTGCAAAGTAAGCGGAGAGAGAACACAGGACACAGGTGTTCGGAAACGGTTGTTGTATGCTGATGAGAATATTTTCCCAATAAACCAAATGAATGGCTTCTGGGATTCATGTAAATGTTTAACCGTGGCGTTTTGTAAGCTCTACAAGTAGTGCTTTAAAGTGGATCACTCTTACTCTTTTTGTAGAAGGGATAACTCAAGAAAACTGAAGTATTATTTTGCACTGACGAGGAAGCTGGGTTAAATTTAGTAATGTTAGGATGAAATCTAGTTTATTTGAGTGGGCACGCAATTGGGCAACTGCTTTCTATTCTAGCGTCAAGTAAACCCTAAATTTAATTTATGGTTGAAGATTGGTTGATGTGAACGGTGTTAAGGCTGTCACAAGACCTTTTTTTCTTCTGGGGTGCTAGACGGTTTGACGCAACGACCTAGCACTTCTTGGACATTACACAATATACTCCGTTGCAATCCTTCATTTAATTCCTGTGGTCTCAGCTTAACTTTTCTCTTTTTACCATGCTTCTGAAGCAACGAAAAATGACATGAACGTTACCTTTCCTCTTCTATTTCGTTAAAAGAAACCACCAAAAGGTCTTTAAGTTAGAGAAGGAACAGTGCTTTACGATGTTGTGTATTTTAAAGTACACCGAGGTTTAGACACTGTATTTTTGATAGGGCTGATTTAGAAGAAAATTTCCATCTAAGCAATATACAGTAATATTTCTCTCAATATCAAGAGCCAAATCATTACTTTTACCTACGGTCTGTCTATAAGCAGAAACAGTATTGTTATGATGCAGACAGGAGCTAACGTTTATAGAAGAGGTAACTGTGTTGAAAATATATTGCTCGTTACTAAGATAGGCAAAAAATACATCTTGACAAACACATTTGCAGTTTAAAAACCGTTACCATCGTTATTCATGTGTTGCAACCAAACTATATAAAGTGGCTCTTGGTATGATAACTATTGAACACGTTGAATCTGTGTCACATAAATTACAATAAAAGATATTGTTACAATTCATTTGTACATAGTGCGAGTAAAATAAATTACATGAAGCATTTAATTGATAAATAGAAACAACTTTGAGGATGAATCGAAAAAATTCGTTGCAATGTATAATAAAGAGAAATTGCGACTGTAAAAACGAAACATGCAATTAGTTATGGCATGAACAAAATGTTGGGAACATCATATATAATAGTATATAAATGTGTGCGTGTGTGTGTGTGTGTGTGTGTGTGTGTGTGTGTGTGTGAGAGAGAGAGAGAGAGAGAGAGAGAGAGAGAGAGAAAGAAAGAGCGTGAGTGTGAGTGTGCGTATATGTGTAGTGATACATAGATATATTTTATATATACATATATATTATATACATACACACACATTATATACATACACACACATTATATTATATACATACACACACATACACACATACACATATGTGGATAAAATAATATCTCAATCTATATATCAATAAGAAAGAAATCATTCTTACTCAAACTCGTATATATAGATTTATCAGTTTTATATGCTGATGTTTACGAATCTGTTAAGTTTTATGTATACTTAGAAGAGCTGTGTATTGTACTATGTATATGTGTTTGGTGATAATTAAGAATGTGTGAGTATACATAAGATGGTTCATATGTGGTTCTTACCTAGCTTTTACTTAATTCAAAATGCACTGCTGTTAGAAAGGAGAGAAATCAGCATAATGTGTCAATACGGTGTTTGTATGTGAAAGTATGCGTGTTTGTGTGTATGTGTGTTTGTGTGTATGTGTGTGTGTTCGAGTGCGTGTGCGTTTCTGTTTGCATATATGTGTGTTTGCGTCTTTTTGTGAGTATGTGTGTGCATGATTATATATGGCGTTACTCTCATTATAGTTTCATATTCCGACCTATTCAAGCGGAACTATATTCAGAGAAGAGGAGTGGCGTTTAGCGTTGCCAATAACAAAAGTGTAGTCAGCGTGTGACATTGCTAAATCAAGCGATTGTTTTGTACCGTTTAAAGCTATTTGGTCGCCAGGGAGAGTTCTTTGAGTGAGAAAACTTGTAAGTATTAGGCATTGTCTGCTTTCTAGATAGAGATTTCTTCATATAGCCGGAAACAAAGAATAGACTAAGTTGATCAACTATGTTTGTTGATTGGCGAATTTGTTTACAGATCGAATGTTATGTACGCCATTAGTCTTTGCGTTGAAAATATAGGTTTATATGTATTCCTGTGTAGGCATAGAATTCTATACATATGCGTATATATATATATATGTGTGTGTGTGTGTGTGTGTGTGTGTGTGTGTGTGTGTGTGTGTGTGTGTGTGTGTGTGT
>NC_068992.1:35656114-35662918 GCF_001194135.2 Octopus bimaculoides | reverse complement strand
TATATATATATATATATATATATATGCGTATGCACATTATTGCATGTATTTGACGTATATTTTATGTATACTTGTATATATGTATACCTCTCTATATATTCATACTACGTGTGAATGTCTCTAATGATATATATATATTTTCACATAAAACAATGAACTTTTATAGCAACTGGAATTTCGCAATAGGTCGTGTCCTTTTCTGTTTTGCAATTAGTCAAGGTATAAACTTATGCAGGTGTAATAAGCGTCGTGCAGAGTTCTAATTTTACTTGACGTTTTGTCTATAACATTAAGTGAATGGGAAAACGACTGTGCACCACTCTAGGATTACTATACATTGCGTTTTGTGCATAAATCTTGTAGCCCTTTTGACAAGAACTTATAACTAGTATGGATATATGCACGTTTATTTATATAGATGCATCTATAAACGTATGTAATGCGTATATACTTATGTACATATGTATATATATACACACATACATACATACATACATACATATATATACACACACACACACACACACACATATATATATATATACAAAGACACATAGGTGGGCGCACATACACATACACACTCACACACACATATTATTGCATAATTGATAGGGCATTGTATATGATTTGTTCAGCCTTTGTGAGGTACTGTAAAGGAATTTAATATAATTTAGGTGTTTGCTGATTCTAGGGTATTAAGTCTATTAAGCAGCCTTTAATTAAATTTAAAGGGTTTCAATGGTTTGAAACTGCATGTGTATGATCGTTCTGTATTGTATACAAAACTAGATTTGAGTATATTGGAAGAAAATATATTTTGAATAATTGATATAATGTTTGTTATGGGTTTAAATATGTTTCTTTTAAAAATGGAAATGGTTTTCTATCCAGAATTAGGTTTAAGAGTTTTGCTAATGTAATAAGAATAGATTAACGGAGATGGTTAACTTTATTATTAACAACGAAAATATTACTTTTGCTGATAAGATATTGAAGCAGCTTAAATGCATTCCGCTGTGTAAAAACTGTAGTTTTTCTTCGCTGACATATATTTTCCTTCATGCAAGTTTAGTTTTTCACAACAATGTATGCCAACAGAAATAATTAGGTTAGGCAAAATAACTGACGATGTTACTCTAAATATATGGACGATATTTTTAGGTCCAATTGTAAAATGTTTCAAAATTTACTTTAAAAATATGTCCAGGAGACCCCATGGTAAATAGAAATTGAGATGCAGTAAAGGAGGTTAACTATTTAGATGTTACAGGTATGAAGAATAAATGTTAGTATAAAACTAATGTTCATAAAAAAGCTGATACCATCAAGTATGAACACAGGGAACGATAAAAATGCCATTGGATTTTTTCAGAGCGATAATTCTAGTAATGGTGAAAATAAAAAGAAATATGGTAATGGATAAATCGAGATTAAACATAATTGTATTAGCGAAAGATAACAGGTGTTACTGATGTTAGCCCCAATTGTAATGTTGATCATAGCATTAGATACGATTATCAGTAGTATAGTAAAGATACTACGGAACATTAACGAAAGTAATAGCATTAATAACAAAAGGAATGATTATAATAACAGAAATAATTGTAACAGTACGGGATGCCACTGAATACTACATTGTTAATGCCTACCACCTTTAAGCCATTCTAATCCGAAGACCGACGTTACACCTGTCAAGTGCAATTGAAAGCCAACGGAAAGAAAATATAGATAAGGAAATAGCACATAGTAAAATCGTCTATCCTTACACCCTGTCAAAACTATCAGAACTAAAAACTTTCTTTGAAATAATTAAAAAAAAACTCACCCTACAACAAACTTTCAACTCTTTTGCAAATACTCATACTCTAACAACATCCAATTTAGGGAATAATACCGTTTACTGAAATCTTCCTAAACATTAACAAAGGTACAAGAATAATATTAATAGCAGTGCTAAAAACAATGTGCATATAAAAGCTAACACTATTTACTTACCTCTTGCTAAAAAAAGTAATTCACCAAATAACCTGAACAATATTAAACCTAGTAGAAATACTGATTATACCTATCTTAATATGGTTAATTACGAAGACCTATATTCAATTAATGATTCCACTAGCAATAATACTACCTATGGTGATAGCTGTAACACTATGAAATAGTTAAATGTAAACGGATAAATAATAACATAGCTTATCTTCAAAACAGAGAGGAAAAATATGAGATTTAATTCAATTGTGCATATTGTACTACAATCTCAGCGTTTTCCTAACATTAAATTACGTATCTGTAATTGTAGAGTGTCTACGAAAGGTCTTCTACATAGTTATTGCCTGATAAAATATATAGTCTACAGACGTACGGTCATTAACTACATGGAGAATAAATTTTACATTGGTTTAGCGTCGAATGCTTTCAAAGGAAGGTACACAACACACAAAGATTCATTCAATAATAATAAATTGATGAGTTCAACACCAGTAGCTAAATCCATTCGGGATTTGAAGTTAAGAGGTATTAATTTAAAATTCGAATGGAGTATTATAGACATTACACCGCCCTATAAAGCTAATAGATGTGAGTAACGGCGCTGTACTTACGAATCTTTTTAATTATTGCTTGGGGATGATAACCCATTAAACAAAGAAATCAAAAGCTAATAATTTAGAATCATAAAATTCTCGAAATTCAGATTTTACAACCTAACTACCAAGCAAAATTATTAACAAAAAATAATTATCATTCTGTGGTATCTTATTGTAAAGACCGAAAATTATGCTTCAATAACGTTACCCTAAAACTCATAATAATTAAATTTTCATTATATTATGCAACCTTTAAGTTCACGTCGATATATTCTTGTAGGAAACCAGATCCGACTGGAACGGCCTAATTACGTTTTGATATTAGTAAAACACAGAAGCAAAAAATACGTAAAAATTAAATAAGTGTCATCTTCATTGTACACATGTATGTTTTATAAAAATATTCCAACATATACGAGTCAAACTGGGATAGATGCCATACAAATAGTAGGCGAATCTTAGTCTTCCAATCAAAATCAGACATATTCAAGTTGTTTTGAACAAATTGGTATATCTGCATGCCGGCCAATCAGGGCCCATCTTTTGGATCACGTGATGTGAAATTCTAAAGCTGGCAGACTTAGACGAGGAAATGTCGCAGGAAATTAGGCAAATGATGGAAATGAATTGTTCCTATCAGTGAGGGGAACAAAGGAACTCGTAAAAGGAAGAATAACACTATTCGCAAACGTGACGCCGATAAAAAGATACAGTGCTACAGGCGAGTATGTTTGGCTGAGAACTTGTCATAAAAAGAAGAATGTTTTCAAGTGCACTGACTTCACTGAAGAGGATATTTTGTACTTTCGGAGTAAGCTATTTGAGAAACCACACAAAATTCAACAGGATAATTTTCTACTTCTCCATGGTGTCAAACGGGAAACTGCAACTGCTGACAAGAAACCACATCAGTCATGAAATTCGTACATGGTGAAAAAACAGAATGGGCGGCTAGTAAAAGTGTACAGAGAAACCTTCCTGAACATTGTCAAGCCAATTAGAAGAAGTTGAGTTGATGGCTTTATTAAACACTTTAGACAAACTGGACATGTGACAGAGGAAAATCATGGTAGGGATAGAAAATCTCAAAAGAATACTGAGAAGAAAGACTCTGTCAGATGATTCATTGGGAACTTTAAAGGCACTGAAAGTCATTATGGTCGGATTAAAAGTATTCAAATGTACTGACCAGCGGAAATGAAAAGCATCCGTCATTTATGGTGTCTTCATCTGCCGAAGAGCACAAAGTAATATTTATGATGTTCTACAGAATCTGTGTAAATGAGTTCAACATTGGTTTCCGTAACCCTCGAGTGGACACATGTTCTTTTTGTGAGAGGACAAAATATGTCATTAAAAATTCTGCGGACGAAAGAACGAAACAAGACAACATTGCAAATCTGCGCGTGCACAAATATACGTGCTAAAGCATTCTATGTTATTTTGAGGCAGATGAATGATCCTAGTATTCTGACAGTTGTTTTTGATTTAAAAGTTCATAATTTATCAAGGCTCACAATTCAAGAAGTTTACTATTCCCGAAGACTCGTATTCTATCATTTTGCAATCTCTAATGGAGATAAAAATATTGCATATGCATGAGCGGAAAAATCTATCTCATCGAGGATTTAATGAGATTGCCAGTTGTGTGCATGACTTTCTTACAAACGATTTTTTTAAAAATGGATTATTTTCCCAACATGACTCTGATGCGGTGATCAAAATAAAAATAACATCATGTTGGCCATAGGAATACTCTTGCTGTGCACCGCTCTTGCTCAGATAAAGCAGTTGGAATTCCTGTTACCCGTTCGAGGACACTCATTTTTACCATGTGATAGGCTATGCAACAGCATAGGACATGAGCTAAAATCACTAAAGACCATCATTTCCCCAGAGGAGTATATTAGTTTTATCAAGAAACATTCCAATATAGTGAAGCAAATTGGTGACTATTACATAGATGACTGGAAAAAAACTTGCGGCTGTGTATTTTAACGCTCTGTGGCTTATTCAGGATGCAAAACGCATTATTCTGACCAAAGATAAAAAACAATAATGTTCTTTTGAGAAGCGAAGTGAATTACAAATCTGATGTTGAAACGAGAATGAGTTTGCTCAAGCGTGAATAGAAAGCCATCTGAATAGAAAGTCACACTGTGCCATCACATGTCCGGAGTTGCTGCCAGTGAATGTCACGATTTCAGGGAAGAGAAAGGACATTTTTCACTCTTAAAGACCGCCTTTGGTGAAAATTGGATACAGGTTGAGAAATCTCCATTTTATGCAAATCTGGACTCTGGCCCAACACAGGACGATCCTGAGCCAGAGAAGTGATGCAGCTGCTGCGATAAGGACTCTGGAGCAAGAATTTAAAGTAAAAGTAGTTTTTTTCGTATTCTTTTCACTATGACTTTGATGTATAAGTGTGAAAAATGAATAAAATGATGTTCACTGTATAATTTTCAGTTGTAAATTGTATTTTTCAATCAAAACTAAATATTTGACGGATTTTGCATTCAAATTAAGATATTTGAACGGTTTTCAAACAAAATAAGACTTATTCATGTGGTTGATGCGAATTATGCCCCATCGGTTGATTTAAATTCAAAAAGAAATATATGAGTAACTTGCTTTATTTCTTCTGGGGCTGACATGTGAATATCGGAATCTGGCTGTAATAGTGAAGTTTAGATATAGAATTTCCTCAATATCTGGTTTTGAGAGTAAGCTCTTCACATAAGAGGTTGTGCTACAACTTCATATGTACACAACACCCAATGAAAAAAATGTTATTTAGGTATAAGAGTAAAGAAAATGTGACATCACTTACCAAGTTAATATGGCAACTTAGGGAGGAAAATGTAGAATATGAACTGAAATGGTAATATTCAGTAGAGCTAAACATTATGAAATACCGATATTTGCCTAGAGGAGCCATTCCAAATCTTAAAAGCAGTGGGTAAACTTATTAACCTAGGCAAGAATTAGGGAAAAGATGTAAACATTTTGTTAATAAATCATTTAACAAGTACCCTAGTTAAATTAAATAATATAGTAATAGATATAGGTTGGGATGGGTATAATGACAAGGCGATAAATATAAATTACCAAACAAATTTTTCTGTATGTTTATAGATCTTCTGGTTTTATTTAGCTTTAAAGACTTAAATTATTTTACTTAGTTTATAATTTATATTTTATATTTATGCGTATGTTTGTATGCCTATGTATGTGTATGTGTATGTGTGTATGTATGTAGATATATGTGTGCAAGTGTATACGCGTGTTTATACATACATACATGCATATATGTGCGTGTGTCTATATATATGTATATGTATATATATAATTCTATACATAATATATATATATATATATATATATATATATATATATATATATATATATATATATATATATATATATATACACATACATATATATAATATATACATATATGTATAATGTTTTGTTACGTTCGTCCGATAGCCGAATTGATTATTTCCTTGTCTTTGTATATGTACATTATTTTGCCTTGCTCATGGGCTTAATGACCTCAGCTTAATCCCTCGGCCCAACAGGTTTCGAGTAGTAGCGGAGAGGACTGTGCGAAACTACGTGGAGATTCCGACTGAAGAAGCAGTTGGCTGCGAATGATCCGTGTATCTTGCTTTGTCCTATTTGCCATTGTTGTGCTATTGTCCTTTTCCTACTTGCTATGTTTTGACGATTTCTGTTTGCTGTGTTTTTTACCTTTCATTTATCCATGCAGTGCTACGTACATTTTGGTGCTTACTTTGTAAAAAAGATACTCCTTGAATCTTATGTACGACTCTCACTCACTATTCCTCGCTTTATCGCTTTGCCTTCCTCCTCTTTCCTTCTCTGTCTCTCTTTTTCTCCCTTTCCCTCTCTGTCTCTCTCACCATCTCGTTCTCACTTTTCTCCCTTAGTCCTTCTACTCTCTCTCAATCTCTCTTTTCTCTCTCTCTCTCCATCGTTTCTCTGTCCCTGTGATTTCATTTTCCCTCTCCCGTATTCCTTAATCTCTTTTCCCCTCCCTCTTATCTCACAATCTCTTTTGCCTTCCTTCCTCACCTCCCTTGTACCTTTTCTCTCTCTCTCTCCATCGTTTCTCTGTCCCTGTGATTTCATTTTCCCTCTCCCGTATTCCTTAATCTCTTTTCCCCTCCCTCTTATCTCACAATCTCTTTTG
>NC_068992.1:35653153-35656104 GCF_001194135.2 Octopus bimaculoides | reverse complement strand
TCCCTCCCTCCCTCCCTCCCTCACGTACTGTGATCCCTCTCTCTCATTATTTGGTCCCTCTGATTTCTTTCTCCTCTCTCCTATTCCTTAGTCCCTCTGGCCTCTTCAACTCCTCCCCTCCTCTACCACGTGATCGCTGTCCGGTTTATGCTTTGTCGTCCTTTTTCGGCTGATCACCTTTGAGGTCAGTAGCATCTGTTCTGTTCTGTCTCGCCACCGGGTCAGTTAAGATTTTTCCAATTCCTTTTTCCTTGTGCTAGCTTACTACATTGTCTGACAGTCGAAAGCCCCTGTTTGTTTTGTTTTATTTTGGTTGGAATTGTATAATTATTTTCCTTTTGCTGTATAGCCGAAAGGCTTTTGTCCATTGTATACGTATAATTCTCTTTCGTTCATCCGATAATCGAAACACCGTTTCTGTTTGTTATTCCCTTGTGCTTCTATATGTGCATTCGTTTGCTTTGCTCAGGAGCTTAATGCCTTCAGCTTAAACTTTTGGCCCAACTGGTTTTGTTTAAATAGCCAAAAATTATGAATAGCAAAAAATATATAAAAAATACAAAAGCATGTCTGTAGAAGACAAAGACGAAGAAGAAGAAAGAGGAGGAGGAGGAGATGGAGGAAAGAGAAGTAAGAAAGGGCGAAAACAAGGGGAAGCGTAAATGAAATAAAACTAAAACTAAAAATGAATATAAAAATAAAGATAAGAATAAAGGTAAGACTAAGAGTAATTTAGACCAGACAGGGAAGGAGAGTTAAGTATATCAAGAATGAAGAAATGGAATATTTTGGAGTGGTCAATATTGTGGGGTGCCTACTGATTTGAGGTCAGTTATTCAGTTTTTGCACATGGTATGGTGTACATATATACACACATACAAATACACACTCACACGCATAAATATATACATACAAACACACACACACACACACATATATGTATATACATATATATATACACTCACGTACATAAACATATATTGAAATATATGCATATAATACTCTTTTACTCTAATATTTGTTTCAGTCATTTGACTGTGGCCATGCTGGAGCACGCCTTTAGTCGAACCATTCGACCCCAGGACTTATTCTTTGGAAGCCTAGTACTTATTCTATCAATATCTTATGCCGAACCGCTAAGTTACGGGGACGTAAATACACCAGCATCGGTTGTCAAGCGATGTTGGGGGGGGGGGCACAGACACACAAACACACAAACATATATATATATATATATATATATATGTGTGTGTGTGTGTGTGTGTGTGTATGTGTATGTGTATACATGTACATATATGTGTGTATGCATATGCATGTATGTGTGTGCATATATATATGTATGTGTCTATAGGTATGTATGTAGTTGTATATGTGGTGTATAAAATATAAGCGTAGGAGTGGCTGTGTGGTAAATAGCTTGCTTACCAACCACATGGTTCCGGGTTCAGTCCCACTGCGTGGCACTTTGGGCCAGTGTTTTCTACTATAGCCTCGGGCCAACCAAAGCTTTGTGAGTGGATTTTATAGACGGAAACTGAAAGAAGCCCGTAATTTCTTAAAAAGTTTTCTACATATATACGCTGAGACCTAAAGGTTTTTTTTATGCGGATGTCTGTATTGTAACAATGCTTACGTATTCGTATGTGTGCGTCTATGCTTACGTATAGAGCCTAGGTTTACACTTGTGCACATACAGTTATGATTTCATGTGTGTGCGTTTTTGTGTATGCATGGGTAAGAGCGTATGCTTATATTTATTTACACATACAGCCATTTATTCGCGTGTGTGCATCTATGTTATATATGGGAATGTGCACTCAGGTTCACGCTCACACATGCTTGAATGTGTGTATACGCATGTATACAGTTATGTTTGTGAGTGTTTGCGTACATATCCCCATATATATCTATATACGTGATGCTAATATACATTTTTGTATACACATATATACGCAGTCCAATTTTTATGTACGTTTGTTATATACGCTACACTCCCTTCTTGCTTGCTTTCCTTCCTTCTCCCTTTCTTTCTCTATTTCTTTCTTTCTTTCTTTCTTTCTTTCTTTCTTTCTTTCTTTCTTTCCTCGCGATAGCCACACTTTCTCTTTTTCTATATTAGTAACGTTCTTATCGATATGTTACCCTTCCCCCTCTACTTCATAGGTTAAGATACATTTTTTGTTACCAGCGCGTAATTTTTTCGTGCGCGAGCTTGACTGCGTGTATATGTATATGTGTATACATATGTATTCATGCATATATTTGTGTCTTGCAAATATATACCTATATACGTAGATTGTCTGTACGTATGCATCTGTGTATTTTGATGTATATATATGTTGTGGATAGTCTTGTATGCGTATATACTGTTGTAATTTTATTTTTAATGCAGCGTATATTTTATTTTATTTGATTTTACAATATGTATTACAACATATATTTTGAGCCCATTTTTCTATTTAAGGTTTTCTTCGACTTTTTTTTTAAATAGGATGAATCTATATTAAATTCATTTGTTTTGTTCATTCGGCAACCATGACCGTTATTTGAAACGACCAATCAAACAGATCTATGTGTTTCAAGTTTTATATTAGTTTTGATTGCATTGTCATTCCTATCCCATTTCTAACAAAACTGTCCGATGAATGTGAACGTGAAACTCCGAGTAACAGTCTTTTGTTATATTTCTGCTGCTTTTAAATAGAGCATATTACTCTACCTCTGGTATTTGAGTACTCTTTTTTCCACCTTGTTGCACATTTCATGTACTTACTCCGGTATATATATATATATATATATATATATATATATAATTTTCCAGAGGATGTTGCAACCGTTACCAATATAGCATAAGAACTTACCTTAGGGGATCATTAATTAGATTCCTTAAGGGTCGTTCTCACAGTTTATATTTATATTTCAAGGTTTTTAACTTTTAAATTCGTATATTT
>NC_068992.1:35651827-35652367 GCF_001194135.2 Octopus bimaculoides | reverse complement strand
CTACTAGATTAATTTATTTAATTTATTTATTTATTCATTTATTTATTAATTTATTTATCTATTAATTTAGTTATTAATTTTTCAATTTATTATCTATTATCCCCTATATGTCGACTATATTCATTGCCCCTAGAGGGTTCACATGTCTATTATTCCATTTTATATTATTATTGTTAGGTCTCTTTACTTTGCTAAGAGAGATCACAGTTCATCCATCAAACCTTTTAGGAATCATTACAAGCCCCTTTACTAAAAAAATTTATTAATATTTTGATATTTTATCATTCTTTACTATTACCACTTTTTTCTATGGTTTTCATATGAAAAAACTTGACCCTCATCTCTTCCTACTAAATGCTTAGTTATTTATTTTGTTCTCAG
Organism: Octopus bimaculoides; assembly: GCF_001194135.2. NCBI lineage: Eukaryota > Metazoa > Mollusca > Cephalopoda > Octopoda > Octopodidae > Octopus > Octopus bimaculoides. The sequence continues at coordinate 35,651,986 of NC_068992.1, read as the reverse complement.
TTCTTACTTTTATTTCATATCTACCCTTAATTTGGTAGAGTCACTTATTTACATTGTATTTGGAGATCAAACAAATAATTGTGTTGTACTATACTATATTACCCGTTCCTTTCTTTACCCGTATATATATACCCATATACATACATACACATACATACA
>NC_068992.1:35647184-35648120 GCF_001194135.2 Octopus bimaculoides | reverse complement strand
ATGAAATACTTGGGGTGCACTTCAGGACAGGTAAGCAGGAGAATTTCTAATCATTTCTCGTGCTTTAGAGATAGGAAGAAAATAGCTAGCGCCAGTCTTAGTAAATACATCTGGGATCTTAAAGAAAATAATAAACAGTATTCATTAGAATGGTCTATAATAGCAAGATCAATGCCATATGAGAGAGGAAGAAAGTATTGTTCGCTCTGTACGACAGAACTATACTACATAATCTTCTCTAAGGATAAATTGATCAACAAAGTAAAGAATAATGCTCTGAAATGTACGCATATCATAGAAGTACGTTTCGTTGGTATAAATGATCTTAGGATGTGAGGAAGTACAACATGATATCTCATGTATGTTTGTGTATATGTGTGTGTGTGTGTGTGCATTAATAATAATTATATGACAACAAAAGAATGAATGAGACGTCAATACTATGTAAATAAAGCAATTTATCTATAAATATAATATAGGACAATCAGTTAGTTGTCATAATAAACTTAGAGTTTCGGATGTCGGGGCTGAAGCCTGTCCCGACATCCGAAACTCTGAGTTTTATGATGACAACTAACTGATTGTCTTATATTATATTCATATATATATATTCATATATATATATATATATATATATTCACACAAACACACACACACACTCACACATATATTGATATATATGCTTCTCAATATATATTTATATTATACCTATATGCATGGGTGCGCGAGAGAGTGTGTGTGTTTGTGTGTTTGTGTGCGTGTGTGTGTGTGTGCGTGTGTGTGTGGGCGTGTGTGCGTGTGTATCATAGCATTAAAACCGTAGCATTCAAACATTTTTGTATTGAAGTGAATTTCCATTATCTACCACATAATTGAGCAAATTTGAAGATATTGTTAGCAATCTTTCTTGAAGGTGTTCACTCCATTCAAATCTCT
>NC_068992.1:35642167-35646222 GCF_001194135.2 Octopus bimaculoides | reverse complement strand
TTTCTTAAAATGATAAAATATTTAACAGTCAAGTTATACTTCTTGTAAAGTTGACTCAACTTTTCTTAAAATGATAAAATATTTAACAGTCAAGTTATACTTCTTGTAAAGTTGACTCAACTTTTCTTAAAATGATAGAATATTTAACAGTCAAGTTATACTTCTTGTAAAGTTGACTCAACTTTTCTTAAAATAATGAAATAGTTAACAGTCAAATTATACTTCTTGTAAAGTTGACTTAACTTTTCTTAAAATGATAAAATATTTAACAGTCAAGTTATACTTCTTGTAAAGTTGACTCAACTTTTCTTAAAATGATAAAATATTTAACAGTCAAGTAATACTTCGAAATCATCAATTAGTCACCACTTAAAAATAACCGTGTGTCGATTTCAAACATTAGTACTAGTATTAATGTTATTATTGGCCGTTTGTCATCACGTATTGCACATTGCTCGAGTAAATTTATTATTTATATTGTTACAAATTGTTATACGTTGTACTTTTGTTATCATTACATAGATAAACTAACCATGACCTTAGTTTTTCTCTATCTGTAACCCCTAGGGGCGAATTTGGGGTTTTCTTAGCCTCGTACACCCGTCCATTTCTTTTAAAAAAGGAAGATGGCGAACGAACAACCACATATTCGTAAAAAAGTACAGCCACATGGAAAAGTCAGTGACCACAGCAACAGCAGTAACAGCAACAAGAGGGACAAGGATAAGGACAATACAACTTTGCCATCGCAGGAACAATAAAAGAAATCAATGATAATGAAAAGTAACAACACCAGTGAGAACACCACCTCCACCACCACCGCCAGATGTAATAAACTTTCCATGTTTGTTGGCACTGCTGGAGGTGGCGGCAGCAAAACCAGCAGCAACAAAGTAAATGAGACCTATGTGTAACCCCTCCCAAAACAATACAGAAAGATTCCCCAAAAGCAATTGTTTCCTTCGCGAGGGCAACCGAAAATACAGAGATAATAGAAATAAGTGAAAACAAATTTAGAAAGCTAAACAAATGCTAAAGAGGCATCACAAAGTGAGCCTCATACCTGCACCTGACGTGCTGGAAAACGCGCAACGTCGTACAATAACATACCATACAATTGGAATGAAGTCGCGACGGGTGGAGCGAGGCACTGAGTACCAGAACCAAAAGGATTCGTGTGGGAACGCAAAACCCATATCGCCTGTGGCAGTGGATTTGGGACAGTGGAAATATCGTTTAAGACGCCAGAGAAAGCAAGATAACACTCTTGTACACCATTCCGAAGCGATCGAAGAGCTCACTCTGCTGCAATCATATTGTGACCAAAGACTAGTAAAAGTTAAAGTATACCAGGTGCCATCCACAATAGTTATTCCATGGCTAGTAGCAGTTGCCCTCATGGATGTTCGGGAAACGGCACAAATCCTTGAAATAAAGAAAATAAAGATTGAAAACTGGTCAAGGTCTGGGATGGAACTTCTTATCCAAACAAACCAGATAAACATTGACGCTATCACAGATATAATACACTATTGGGACGATGCTCACCCCACTGTAACCGTAGGGGGTAGAAAGTCAAAGTGGACACATGTGGTGCAAAAACGCACCTGAAGGCTTTCTGCCCTCAGCAAACCACCAGACACATACAATCTCACTCTGCCTACGCCATAATCCACACTGCCACCTTCAGCGGTCACAATACCACTAAAACTCCTACCAACATTAACAGCAGCAGCAGTAGCAACAGTGGCAAAACCTCCACTACCATCTATCATGCCTCAAATTTGTTAAACCTACATAACAACCCCCACAAATAAAGGACATGCCCCGCCACGCACGGACATAGAATGTAGCAATGAAGGGGAAGCGAAAATTGTACAAAATAAAGAAAAACAGAAAGAAGTAGACAGTTCGCCCTCAAAGACAATGCAAAAAGACACATCAGAAATATAAAAAACCAACACCAATCTCCGCAGTACCATCCAATCCATCATCACCACCGCTACCAACAGCTATACCGCCAAGCTCACCTCCACAACTAACATCAACATCGAAACAGACAACATCCCAAACACATGCAAATTTCCGTGTGCAAAAACAACAACCACAGCAAATAGAAGACAGAAACTTCTCACACTGCACAACAATAGACATTCAACATATCGAAAACATATTACATAAAACTCAAAAAAGTTACACCACCCATAGACATAAAAGTAATACACATAGATCAAAACACATGCACAAGTTTAAAAAGGAAATTCTCCGAGGTAACTGGGGACTACCGAGGTACTCTACTAAAGAGAATGTACACAGATATTCTCGTTTTCCACAACTTTACACAAAGATGGAGCAACCACCCTTCTTCCAAAAACCTAAGGTAACTGGTCATCCTCACTTTTCCCACTCTTTAGTCAACATGGCCTCACTCAAAATAGGTAGTATAAATACATGTGGCCTAGGGTCATCCTAGAATCAGGGCCATCTGCTCAACGACCACAGTTCACTAAACATAGATGTGCTGACCATCAGCGAAACCAAAATTTCGGACCTCCAACTCTTCGCACTTTCGGTGACTACGAGGTGTAAACACCTCCAAGCCGTTCGGAATATGGATGCAGAGTTGCAGTGTTGTTTCGGAAGGGCTAGGATCTCGTGGACCATCTTCTTGGACCCAAAAGGTACATTGATGATGCTGGGCGTGACCAGCAGTGAAAGCTTTACTTTCAAGCTAGTGGATGTCTATGCCTCGAGAGGGGCAGAGCGGCCTGATCTTTTCAAGCCTTTTGAGATGTTTCTAAGAACGTCTCACTCATTAATATTAGTGGGAGACTGGAATCGTATCTTAGACGCACATAGGGACTCCGTGGGGCTAGCAGACAGGAGAGGAAGGTGTAAAAGCCTAGCAAACCTGTTCAGATATTTCCAATTGTGTAACAGGTATCCACAGGATTTCCTGTATGTGCTAGTGTGGACTGTGACGAACCGCATCAGGTGATCTAGGTCCTAGATAGTGTATTCTGTAGGCCAGTGCATAAATATAGTATAAGTATATATATAATCAATTTAATTTTCTTATTGATTAGAACTACTATTGAAGTCACTCTTTTCTTTCTTCAAATATAGCTAACAGTAAGTATCAAGGATTTCATACATTTTCCAATACACGCACGCACACACACACATACACACACACACACACGCGCGCGCGCGCACACACGCACACACACACACATACACACACACATACACACACACACACACACAAACAAACAAACACTCACGCACACATACATAGACATGGCTGTGTGGTAAGAAGTTTGCTTACTAACCACATGGTTCCAGGTTCAATTCCACTGCGTATTATCTCAGCTAAAAAACTGTAGAATAAGGTAACATATATCTGGATCATGATTTCAAAATCCGGCTAGAGCATCAGTTCTCCTCAGCAAGTCTTGCTGTAACCTAAAATGAAAAATCCATCACCCCTCGTAATCCGTTACGTCTTTTTAGCTGAGAATATATGTCCAATTTCACTCGTTCGCCCGTTGGTCTGTTACATATTTTCAGTAAGATTAATGGTTATGATGGGGGTTTTCTCTTCCATTCTCTAGCAAATTGGTGCTTCGTGTACGCTCTAATATAATTAAGAATTATATAGCTGTTTAATGCTAATATCGCTTGCTCTCACAAGTGTTACTGTTATAATCAATTATTTAGATTTGCACCTGATAATAATAATAATAATAATAATGATAATAATAATAATAATAATAATAATAATAATAATGAAATGCCCTGATGCAGTACCAGGCAGCGGCTCTCATGGCTTCTGATCTTAACTGATTGGAAGGGTTATCATGTACATTGTTTTGTCTTGGTATAACAGATGGGCTACAGCAAATATTCTGCTTAATACCACTTATTTGCTTGTCAGTTGTTTGACCATAACCAGTTGAGCATGTCCCTTGGTGGCTGACGATATTTGCATCTCTGATCATGAGCAGAAGTAGTGGGGGAGCATCATAGCCATGTGTTGAGAGGAATTCTTAGGT
>NC_068992.1:35640607-35641229 GCF_001194135.2 Octopus bimaculoides | reverse complement strand
TATATAGAGAGAGAGAGAGAGAGAGAGAGATTTGTATTTATGTGCTGAGTATATACCACTGATGAAGGCAGAGCATTTCCAATGCAGAGCCAGAAATCTGGGATCTGGAATTATCCAATAATCTTTTTCTAGTTTATTTTGTCTCTTTGTCTTCTCTGGTGCTGTATGAACATTTAATGTGGTTTTAGAGTTAAGTATTGGTTGCTATTTTAAGCATAGTGGTATCTCTTAGATAGCCTTAATTATAATTTTAATAATAATTATTACCTTTTGATGTTTTTATTCCCATGTTAGCCACCTGGTAGGATCGGTATTTTAAATAACGATCTTATACTTATATATATATATATATTTGCTGATCCCTTAATTATATTTATAAATATATATGAGCTTTTAAATAAGTTCTCCACCAATAATGGTGCTTTCATACCGATGGGCTTGGTAAAAAATTGTTAATTGTTAATTGATTTATTAATTAATAAATTGATAATCCTTTACCCTTTTAATTTATATATATATATATATATATATATATTGTTGTACTTGGGGATGGTCATATTGCCAGTTTAGCCAATAAAAACACACGCACTGTATATTTGGTGTTAATTTTTTTTTTTTTTTT
>NC_068992.1:35634141-35638687 GCF_001194135.2 Octopus bimaculoides | reverse complement strand
CTTCGCTCTCGTTGATCATTTCCACGCACTTTTCCACTGCAAAATCCACGTCGATAGATGGGTATAGTGATACCACATCCATGCTACCCACTATACACCCTGTCAGGTTGCAAGTGTTGTTGCAGTCGTTGATCCTGCTGAGGAGATCTTCCGTGCTGTCACAGACATCAGGTGACATCTGGATTATGGGGCGTATGATCATTGAGAGGAAGTAGGAGATCCTGTAGTTACTAGCGACATTCGCTCCACAGACTGGTCTTGTTGGTGGTCCCACTATATATATATATATATATATATATATATATACGAAGATACAGCTGAAAAGATGGAACTTTACCCATTGAAGTTTTCTTAAAAAAATGTACCTATCCCTGCACAGAAGCAATAGCTTAAAAGTCTTATAGAGAAAACAGAAGAGTTTGTTCGAAGATTGAGATGGAAAGCCTTCTTTGACACTAAACAAGAAACAAACGGAAACAAATAGGGACTTAAATCTTCCAGGAATCCACCACATTTACGATGATAGTACATACATTTTTCATTCAACAAGGTATTTCATGAGTTCGTCCCAGTACAATGAACTCTTACTTTGAATGCTTAAAATACAAAATATAATAAAAATATAATAAAAATACAAAATATAATAATATATAAATTTTGCTAAATTTGGATATACACCCCCTGTATCCTTGATGCCCATTTAGATCTCATTGCGACCTCCCGTCTTTTCTATTTTAGTCCCCTTTTATTTGATAACCATATTATAGTTTAAGTCACCCCTGCCCATCCTCTTTCTGGTTATCACCTATATACTATTAACTTGCTAGCATCTTCTGAGGCATGTCCTTTTTATGCAGACATGGTAAAGTTGTAGTTAAAGCAAAATAGGGGAATGAAGAGTATCTGGCATTAATTAATTTATCACCACCAGCAAGAACTTAACTGTCAATTCCGAATGGTTTTAATTCTAAGGAAATGTAGAATACTTGCTGCATTGGATCTTTTGATTATAATAAGGATAAAGATGAATGTAGTTATATCACCATTACTCTTGCTTGGCCCCAATTGTTATTTGCTTCTGTCACTCTAAAGGTAATAGCAATAAGCAATGTAATTATTTTATTCGTTAGTACTGATGAAAAGTTTGCTAAAAAATTATAATGGAATATCCTCTATGTTGAAGAAACCATACGGCCTTATGCACCCGGGGAAAATACCCATGAGTTTACAGACATTTTCAGATTTATCGTACATCATGCTGAGGATTGGCAAAGAGTAGTTTTATATTCTTAACCATGAAACGTCGTACATGATTAACTAAAGGCAGGTTTGTTTTTTATTTCCTCTTCTGTTTTTGTTCTATGTGTGCCATAAATATCGCCATCCGTTAGAGAAAAAATTGTACTTTAGAATCAGTCGTTCTTTGACTGCTATTTCTAAATTTTCAGTATGTTGGTGAAGCAACTCATGCTGACCCCTATATATTTATGATTATAAATGGTTTTACCGATAAAGGATTTTTTTTCATACTGAACTACTTGGTAAAATTGTTAATTATTAATTTTATAACTAATTGGCAATTCCCTGCCCTATATCTGTATTTTTATGTTGATGTCTCTTATTAGATGGTTAAACTGCAACCCTTTCATGTGGGACTTTTTTATGCGGGACTATTTGTAGCGCACATGGGATAGATTCTTGGGGTGAAATGTTGAACTTACTAGCCGATAAATTTTGTAAATGCCTTTCCTCATGTGATTTTGATGTCGCTTGGTCAAATACCCATGAGTTTACAGACATTTTCAGATTTATCGTACATCATGCTGAGGATTGGCAAAGAGTAATTTTATATTCTTAACCAAGAAACGTCGTACATGATTAACTAAAGGCAGGTTTGTTTTTTATTTTCTCTTCTGTTTTTGTTCTATGTGTGCCATAAATATCGCCATCCGTTAGAGAAAAAATTGTACTTCAGAATCAATCGTTCTTTGACTGCTATTTCTAAAATTTCACTATGTTGGTGAAGAAACTCATGCTGACCCCTATGTATATATATATATATATATTTCGTTCTTGGGTTTGGTTTGCAAGATTTTTTATGTGATTTCGTGTGTTGAAGCATATTCTGTTGTGTCTGGGGAGAGTCATTTTCTTATCGTGCCTTAAAATTAAACACACTCACCGTTAAGATTTCCACTTCTTATTTTTATTTTCCTAAAATTTTCGTTGCGTCTTGCAACCTTTTCAATAGTCTTGACCCTGTCCGTTATTTACATTGCGTTCTGTTTTTGCTTTTTTTGTTTTTGCGCATGCGTGTGTCTCAGTGTGTGTGTATGTATGTATGGATGTATGTGTGCATGTGTGTGTATGTATGTCTGTGTGTGTGTGCATATGTATATATGTATGTATGTATGTGTGTTTGCATGTATGTATGTATGTGTGTGTTTGCATGTATGTATGTATTCTGCATTTTTGTATGTTTTTTTATATTTTTTTATGTATGTATGTGCATGTGTGTATATGTATGTATGTATCTCTGTCTTCTTGTGTGTGCATGTCTGAGTGTGTGTGTGTGCGCGTGTGTGTGTATATGTGGCCATGTGTTTCAGTCTCTATTTGCGTATGTGGTTGTCTGTTCATATACCCTGTGTACCTACCCATACATACATGCGCATGCATACACACACACACACCCACACTCACAGACATACATACATCTATCTGCTTAAAAGCCCATCCACTGTTCTACTTTACCTGTGTAAAATGTGGGTATGGGGGTATGATATCTATGTATATTTCCTATTTAGTATTGGGGAAGTTTCATTTATAAGGACGTACTCCCGTATTTGTCTTAGAGTTTGGTCTTTTGGGTGCTTGGATAAGATGCGGATGTCAAGTTGACCCAAGTTGCTTCCATGCTGGTCTTTGGCATGTTGGTAGAGTATGGAGGACTGTTTTTTGTCGTCATAGTGTCTCATATGTTTAGCCGTTCCGCAATGCTCCTAGATGTTTCACCTATATATGTCATATTCAGGTCTTTACAAGCACCTTCCATGCATTTTATGCTGTAAACTACATTTCTATTTCTGCAGTTAATGCCAGGGCTAATCTTACATAACGTGCAGTTATCATTGGTGCATATGGTATTCTGAAAGGGGTACGTCCTACATAGTAGTGACCTGATGGAGTTCCCAGGCTTTTCAACAATCTTAATGTTGAGTTTGGACTCCTGCAGAGCTTTTCTAAACCTACGCGCCAGTTCTCCATGGGCTGTGGCCTCTACAAACATCACTCCTTGATATCTGTCGGTTTTATACCACGTGTTCGCCTTGTTGGCTTTGTCACAAATTCTTTGCATCCTATTCCATTCTTTGTTTCTATATCTAGGGCAGGAACGGCTGGTATCATTACTTATTATCTTATCTAACCTCTTTCTAGCTCCCCTGTATACTCGAACCCTATCTTTCTGATCATATCCAGAGAACTGCATGCGGTGCATGAAGTTCTGTATGTTTTTTCGCTTCATAGGGTTCGCATAGTGGGGAGATGTTGTTCATTATCCTAACTAAGTCTACTATTAGTGTGTTCATTTTCATGCTGTGTGACAAAGCTGAGTTCTTGTGAACAACATGTTTTCAAGCTATGGGTTTCATATAATATGAGTGGAGGAGCTGCACTCTATTGTTCACAATCTCTAACCAAAGTTCAGTATCAAGTACCGGGAGCCTATTGTTGGGGTGTTTAGTCGGGTAATCTATAGTTACCGTGATACTTTGGTGGATGGAGTTAGCTATTTGCTGGATGCTCTCCATTACGTTCCTTTCTGTTTCCTTGGGTCAACTTGACATAGCAGCAAAGTACACGCGCGCACACACACACACTCAGACATGCACACACAAGGAGACAGAGGTACATACATACATATGCACACATGCACACACATACATAAAAAAAAGAAAAAAAACAAACAAATGCAGAATACATACATACATACATGCAAACACACACATACATACATATATACATACACACACATACATACATATATAAATATGCACACACACACACACACACACAGACATACATACACACACATGCACACATACATGCATACATACATACACACACACTGAGACACAGGCATGCGCAAAAACAAAAGTAAAAAGCAAAAACAGAACGCAATGTAAATAACGGACAGTCAAGACATGTACACACACATACACACACACACACATATACGTACATACATACATACATACATACATACATACATACATACATACATACACACATACATACGTACATATATATCATGAACTAACTGTTACTTTCTCAGATGCAGCACAGAATTTTGTCAGTGAACAGGTCGCGGTCTCAAAGCGACGTAAATATTTTGACACAAATTAAATTAAAATGTTGAAGTGAATTCAATGGTTTTGTGTTTCTTAAATGGCTTATAAACACCTTCCACACTGCAATTGTTTTCGTTCCAGCACACGATCTGAGATCAGGTTACTTGCTATGCAAGTACATCTCCGTAAATATA
>NC_068992.1:35629786-35633205 GCF_001194135.2 Octopus bimaculoides | reverse complement strand
TCCTCCTCCCCTCACTTCCTCCTCCCCTCACTTCCTCCTCCCCCTCACTTCCTCCTCCCCTCACCTCCTCCTCCCCTCACTTCCCCTCCTCTCCCCTCACTTCCTCCTCTCATCCTCCTCCTCTTCCTCTACTCTCCTCCTCTTCCTCTACTCTCCTCCTCTTCCTCTACTCTTCTCTTTCTCTACTCCCTTCTCTTCCTCTACTCCCCTTCTCTTCCTCTACTCCCCTTCTCCCTCGTCCTCCTGTCATATTTTCCACCCCACTCTTTTCCTCCCTTTATCCCTTCCCCTCTTCCTCTTCTATCTCCTCCACCTCATCATCACCACAAACATTAGCAGCAACTGAATCAGTTGACTCCATTTATAGATATTTTATATTAAATTGTTTTTAATTTTTGCTTGCAGCTAAAGTTTGTTGTATGTTGGAAGTCTGCGTGTTAACTGGAAATAGAAACTATTTGATATGATCGTGTTCTTTAGAAAGAAATAAGTTTTTTTTTACATTACAAAATATATTTAAGGAAAAATAATTCAAAATATATACCAAATGACTGGAGCATTTATCAATAAGTAAGTAAATAATCTCATTGCTTATATTGATATGATAGGATCTTAACTACCTTACTTGAACAGAAAAGTGTACCATTAATGACCGCGTCATACAGTTCGGCTCATCTCAATACAAGTAAGTCTAGTTGGTCCCATGTACCTTGACATATGTAGACAGGTATTTTCAGAAGATAAACTGATTGTTATGTATGTGGTAATTAAAGGTAAAAATATATCCATTTATTCAAGAAGAAATATAAGATTAAAAAATTGGGCATGCTAATGTATATAGTATATAGATAAAATTCAAAGTAAAAACATTTTAGTAATGAAAAAAAGGCATCATAGGGACGATGCATACCCTGCGTGCAGATAAATGTTTTCGCAAATTATAGTGTAGCTTACATGCGTTGCTTACGCATGCTTTTTAATTGAACTGAATTAAGCTTTGTGCTTGGCTATAAGAGGATTAGAAACCTAAATAGATGACAACTAAAAGTAGCCCTGATCGATGTCATGCTAAACGCATATGAGTAAAATTTGCATAAGACAAAATAAATGATTATTTAAATTACAATCATGATTATAAAAAAGAAAGTGAACAAAATGAAATATTTATAGAAAATATTGCATAGAATTTGAGAAGTGTTTTCAACGACTTTCAGTGATGACAGTCGAATCAAACGTTCGTTGTAGGACATGAATAATATGACAACTTTCTTATCGGGAAATTTGTATGTTCAATTTTCAAAAAAGCTTTATATATTCTTTTAGTATCACTAATATAGGTATTTATACTCCGGTAAAATTAAGAAATCAACTCTTGAGACTCAGTCTCAACTCATTACTATCCACACTGCCCTTGCGAAGGCACGTTTCGCGGACCGTGCTTCTTCTCTCTCTCCCCGCACCCACCCCGCCGTTGCCCATCTCCCATTTCCGCTCATCTAACACCCCTCCAACGCACCATTCTACCAGCCTTCCGGCGACTTCAGTCCGACCCCTCCATCTCACACATCTTCCCCAAGATACCCCTTCCCTCCTTCAAATGAGCCCACAACCTGCGTGAGCTCCTGGTCCACAGTTTCTTCCCTAACCCCACCTCCCAGCCTGGCTCCTTCCCCTACTCCCGCCCACACTGCTGTACTTGCCCCTACCTCTCCCACACCATAATTCTCACAGGCACCCGTCATCGTCACTATCATATCACCAACTCCTTTACCTGCACTTCTAGTAAGGTCATTTACGCTATCTCCTGCGCTTTCTGTCCTTCTCTGTACATCGGACAAACGGGACGGCACTTGGCTGACCAGTTTGCGGAGAACTTTTGTGACATCAAACTCGGTAATGATACCCCGGTCTCGCACCATTTACGTTCTACTTGTCATTCACTACAACACCTGTCTGTGTTCGGGCTGTCTTTGCACAGGGGCCATCCGACTCCTGCCTCCACTGTGAACAAGAATTAATCTTCTCTCTTCGCTCCTTTGCTCCATATGGGCTCAACTCTGCTCCTCTCTTCATCTGACATCTACTTCCTCTTTTCACTCCTACTCGCCTCCTCTCTTCATTGATAACACGCCCCGTCTCAAACCCCATCCCTACCCCCATACCCACGTAAGCACTCCACACCACACCAGACTAATCTCTGTCCACACCCACCCCACTCTGACCACCTCCACCCCCACGCCACACATTGCCCCAACACACCACACCACCCGAATCCACTCCACATACACTAGCATTGACCACTCCCAGCACCCATACTACACACCATCATCCCCACACACACATCATGCACACACCTACACAATCTTCAATAGCGTCACCACACATACCACTATATGAGCAGCCACACACACGCATACACTTAAGCACACACTCACACAAGTCAAAGTCCCTAGCCCTTATTCGCACACACACACTCATTCACACACACCATTCTCACATACACATACACGCGCTCACACCTTCATTTGGGATCACTAACACTTTATTTTCTCCCTTTCGTTCAATTTCTTTCAAATTTTTTTTGATCATTCGCAAGCTTGACAACTTAATCTATTGGGTTGGCAAATAACTTCCTGCCGTTTATTTCAAATTGAAATTGATCCAGCCAAGCGCTCAATTCCGCATCAGTATTGAACGAAACTCCGTGCATAGCATTTGAAAGAGATCGAAAGAGGTGGAAATCCGTTGGTGCCAAATCAGGAGAGTACGGCGAGTGTGGAAGCACTTTCCAGCCATGCGTTTGAATGGCTTCCTTGGTCATATTGGCGATATTAGGGCGGGCGTTGTCGTGCAGCAGAAGAACTCCATGCTGCTGATTAGGTCTTTTCTCTTTAATAGCCGTGTTGAGACGTTCCATCTGTTGAACATAGAGTTCCGCGTTGAACGTTTGGTTCCGTTCAAACAATTCATAATGAATAAACCTTTCCCAGTCCCACCATACGCACAACATCGTTTTATGCGGATGAAGCTCTTGTTTCACGGATGGTTTCGCTTGTTTACCGGGGATAAGCCATTCCTTACGCTGCTTCATATTGATGTACAGGCACCTTTTTTCGTCGCCAGTAACGATTCGGTAAAGAAATCCTTGCTGGTGTCCATGAATTGAGCGGTGAGAAGCAAGCAAACCAGCGGAGATTGTGGCTCGTTGATTTTATTTTTGTTGTCACTTAAAGCATGCAGAAATCATTGCTCCATACTTCTGAAACTTACCCATCGTGTGAAAATTCTTCTCTATAGCAATGTTGGAGCATTCCATTTTCTCTGCCAGTTCCCTTGTCGTTTGACGAGAATTTTCTTGCAAAAGTTGGTTTAATCACTCCCCATCGAACTCAACTGGACGGCCAGAACGAGGTGCGTCT
>NC_068992.1:35621115-35627967 GCF_001194135.2 Octopus bimaculoides | reverse complement strand
TATATATATATATATTTAAAATAGAAATTTACATTCAATAACATAATATAAGCAGTTAAAACACCAACTAAAAAATACAATAAAATTAGTTAAAAAATATATAACTTACCTGTAATTAGTCTGTGGAGAATGAAAGTATTTCTAATAAACACTACACGTGTTTCTGCACTGATAGAGTGTGTATCAAGGCTATATCTAATACATAAATTCACCAGTGCGTCCTCAGGCTATTATTTTCTTATTGATATTATTAACGGGTCAAAGTTAAAAATACATATTAGAAGTCATTTTAAATACAAAAAAGTCAGAATAAGAATAAAAATATAATATTAATATATAAATTACAAATATATTCCAAAAAGTTTAACACCCTAATTACAATTCCGATATATATAGAAATCATCAACAACTAAGGAAATCATCAACCACTAAATCATAAACACATCAGATCCTACAACCTATCTAAATAAACATTACGAGAATTAATAATTTAGTGTAAGATTTGCCCCTATCTATACAAGTATAAATAACCATTCTTTATGTCAAACGTAAGTTAATAGTGTTTAAAGAGATTATTTAGTATACAACACTACGTACGTTATAAATTTATTGAATAAAACTAGTAAAAATATTTACAAGAGAAGAATACTTATCGACTTATTGTTTACTCCTTTTCGTTCATGTATATATATATATATATATATATATATATATATATATATATATATATATATATATATATATATGTTGTATTTAAGGATGGTCATTTTGTTGCTGAAGAAACACGCACTATATATTTGTTCTCCACTCGTTTATTACTATTCATATTTTAACTTTTGTCCATTGTCCTGAAATCTTTCGTCACACATCTATTACCTCTTCAGCGACAATTTTCGCCTTCGTTTGTGCTCCTACTCCATTTACTTCATCCTGCCAGTCTGTGATGTATCCTTATATGCGCATGCGTTTGCGTCCATGTTTGTGTGTGTGCATTGTGTGTATGTGCGTGTATGTATGATTGTTTGCGTGTATGGTCGTGTGTGTATGCTTGTGTATCTGTCATTGTTCTTAGCAACACTATGACCTTCCTCTCAGCTCCATACTTTCCCCCGTTTTCGCTGCTGCTGTCCATGGACCCGAAAATTTGATACAGTTCCTGTATCTCTCTGTGTTTGTGTGTTCTCCCATGGTGTTATCATCGAGGTAGTTGTTGTTATTGCCATCGTTGAGACCGCCGGTGCTGCTATCCCTGTTAGTTGTGTTGTTGATAGTGATGCGTCCGTCTGTGAAGTTATTATGTACGTGTATGAGTTCACTTCGTATGTTATCTGTATCCATGCCATTTATATAGATTTATTTATTTATTTTATCTATCTGTTTCTTATATTTGTCACAGGTATGTGACAAATATATTTAT
This sequence comes from Octopus bimaculoides, assembly GCF_001194135.2. Lineage (NCBI taxonomy): Eukaryota > Metazoa > Mollusca > Cephalopoda > Octopoda > Octopodidae > Octopus > Octopus bimaculoides. Next base: position 35,626,550 of record NC_068992.1, on the reverse strand, counting down.
TTATTTTTATTCATCTATCTCTATTTCTTATATGTATCACAGCTATGTGCATATATGTCTATTGTGTGTATATTACCCCGTTTGTATGTGTTTCATTTATTATTATTTTCCCCTCTCTCTTCTCCACCCTTCTGTCTTTAGTCATGTGGCGTGGTGTGCTAGTGGGTGTTATTGTTATATTCGTGTCTTCTATTGAGGCTCGGTCTGTCTAATGCTTTGTGTGTAGACTCTGTGATCTAAGTGCCGTGTCAGTTTTGTACGTCGATAACATTATAACCTCTATGGTATTAATCGAGCCTCCATGTTCTTCTTGAGTATGTTGGTAGAGCATAGACAAGCCTTTCTCTTTGATAGCTCGCCTGTGTTCATCTATGCACTCCCCTATGTTGTGTGCAGTCACTTGAATGTAAGTAGTTGTCATGTTTCTGCACCATCCCTCCATACATCATAAGCTATACACTATGTTCCTAACCTTACAGCTAATCTGCGACTTCATCCTATATACAACACAATTGTTCTCCGTATACGGGGTCTTATCAAAAGGGTAGGTTCTACAGATCAGGTATTTTACAGGGGTACCAGGCCTTTCTACTACTTTAATCCGTAGATTAGCCTTACTTAATGTTTTTCTAAAAAAATTATGTAAGTTCGCTGCCGGGGGTAGCATCGATGAGCATGACACTCTGGTATTTTTTGTTGTCATACCAAGTGTTGGTCTTATCTATCTTATTTCTGGTCCTTTCTGTACTTTTCCAGGATTTACTCTTGTGCAGCGGGCAGATCCCCTTAGCATCACTCTCTATGATGGCTTTATACTTAGTCCTGGCTCCTTTGTACACTCTAATCCTGTCCCTTTGGTTGTAGCCAGAGAACTGCATGCAGTGGATGAAGTGTTGTACGTGTCTCCCAATTTTTTAGAGTCACACATGTGAGACACATTCCTCATCACTCTCACCAAGTCAGCTATAAGAATGTTGAACTTGGCGTTGTCCGTAATAGCTGTGTTCTTGTGAACAAGGTACTTAGAGACCATGGATTTGGCATAACGAGAATGAAAGTCCTGTACCTTACTGTTCTTCGTTTCTAGCCAGAGTTCTCTGTCTAAAACGGGTAATCTATAGTTTGGGTACTTACTAGGGTTGTCTATCGTTATTTCAATACACTGGGGGAGGAATTTAGTTATTTGCTGGATGCTGTCCATAGTGTTAGTTTCTAGATCCTCAACACTGTCTAGTAGGGGTGCTTTGGCTATTATGTTGATATCAAGTATATTTATACTTCATTGTTAATCATCTGAAAATTTTTAATTTGTCTTCTCTTTTTACATGTATCTATGTATATGTATATTTTGTACATTGAAGCCCGAAGTTTTTATCTGTTTATTTGAATCATTGTCTCCATATCTGCTCACTTGGATTCCCCTTATAGCCATTCTTTGCCCATCTGGCTTGGTCCTCAGTAAAAAATATCCAAGTGTAAGTTCAAATTGAGGCTCTTCACCTTCACCTTCACTCTTCACCTTCACTGCTATTGAAGAATTCATCGTCATTGCTACTTCTGACGTAGAAGAACTACAGTTCGTCTTCAAGGTTTCCTGATGGTGATGAAGACCGGAACGTCTGGACCACGAGGTCTCGATACAGACGGGACATTTGAATAAACAATGTTTTCCCACTCTTCGAATGCTTTTCCTCCACCCAAAATGAGCAAAAGTAGCAGTCATCATTATGATTTTTAGACTCATTCCATATCATTAGAACCTCAAACTTTTTTGTCCAATTTGTCTTAGTTCTTGAACACAACTTGCTTTATTTTTCGGTTGCCTTACTGCCTTTGCTGCTGTGCTTTGCTCTTAATTATTCCGTTTTAGTTGCATAATCTTTTGGATGACCTATATTCAATTGAAAAATTCTTATGTGTAAACAAATAGCGCAGTATATATGGTGTATTATTGTATTGAAATCAACATGTTAAACCAATTCAATATATTATCTAACAATAATCACAAATCATCATAGGCACAGAAGATAACTGAAAGCTTTCATTATTCGAAGGACAATGATTTACACTGGTGTATAACGGAATAAAACTTGAAGTGAAACATTTCTACGTAATTTTGATATGATAAACAAATACAGAGCAACACATTTCATAAATAATCTGAAAATATATCAAAGAAAACTTAGTAATTGCTTATTGTAATGAAAATTGTATAGAGGCTGTAAAGTGGGAAAGAAAAAGAGGAAGAGAGAGTGTTGCAAGAAAATAAAGTAAAAGTAACAGAGTATTGGAATAAGAACGAAAAGATATTAAATAAAAGAGGAAAAAAACAAACGACGAAGAGACGTGTGAGTGAGGAAAAGTTACAGAGAGAAAGTGAAGCACTAATAGGAATGGGGCCGCTAAGTAATGTGAGATGCTGTAAACACAAGGAAAGAGAAGGACGAAGAGAGGGAGAGGAGGAGTACGTCGCAAGAAAAAGGATAGAAATGAAGGAGTAAGATATTGAAAAAGGCTAACAATACCACAGTGGCTCATGATTAGTTGACTGACACAATCGTGCAATTGAAACTTTCAGTACTTAAAAAAAAAAAATCTAGAAAGCAAAGTTTTGATGAAAATATATTACATTTGGAATTTTAAAAACTTTTCTATACAGGGTGGACTTTAATAATGACTTTCTTTTAGGAATGGTTACACGCACGTAACTAATTAATAAACACCTTTCTTCATGAGATAATATGCAGGCGTATTATTTAACTTCTGGTTTACCTTATTATTAAGTTTATGCAAGCAATATTCTAAAATTATTAGAAGTTGCATACGATAATTTGACTAATTGCCTGTTAAAAATCTCATGGTATTTGTTAAGTTTTGGAAAATGCTTATCTAATGCAGAAAAGAATTCCCTAGCAATCTTGGATGATATTTGAGATTCGAAGATTGGATTATATCACAAGACGCTAGATGTTTTTAATACTCATTGTCCGGTTTATGATTACGAGTATAAATTGTAGAAGGGTCATTGCCTAAAAGATTACAGTTATATAATATTAGACCTGCTTCAACTTATAATTTTATTTGTGCCCTTTCCCTCTTTCTTACTTCGAGATTACTATCTCTCTCTATTACGTGTGTACAACTTCGTCTATTAAGGTAAGGTTGAGTTCTATTATTATTGTGGCTATGTAGATTAATTAGATATATAGATATTATAGGCGCAGGAGTGGCTGTGTGGTAAGTAGCTTGCTTACTAACCACATGGTTCCAGGTTCAGTCACACTGCGTGGAACCTTGGGCAAGTGTCTTCTGCTATAGCCTTGGGCCGACCAAAGCCTTGTGAGTGGATATGGTATATGTTTGTGTCTGTGTTTGTTCCCCAACATCGCTTGACAACCGATGCTGGTGTGTTTACGTCCCCGTAACCTAGCGGCTCAGCAAACAAGAGCAATAGAATAAGTACTAGGCTTACAAAGAATAAGTTCTGGGGTCGATTTGTTCGATTAAAGGCGGTGCTCCAGCATGGCCGCAATCAAATGACTGAAACAAATAAAAGAGTAAAAGAGTATACTTGATTTTCTTTAGCTAATACTGCATTGTAATAGTGCGCATATGAGTTAAATATTGTTTCATTAGCCTAAAGTATTGATATTCGATTAGATATATTTCTTATAAGTCCTTTCATTACAGAGGGTGGGTGATTAGATTTTACATTAATATATCCCAAGTTTTCATTCGGCTTATGCCGTGGTTCAAATAATTTTGTATCCATGCTGTTATATCTGCATTCGTACTGTTATACCTTACAGTAAATATTTTCAATAATAACAAATAATCCAAAATTTTTGAAGAATTTGAATACTCATTTTCTGTATCTCTCCATTGTTAGCCTTATTACAATTATCTGGTATGAAGGGAGACTCGTCCCTATATAGACTACTCTACATCCAACGATAGAAGAACTCGATCTGGAAGAGGAGATATGTTCTGACAAGATCAGTGATTTGTGCTGAGTCACTAGATCCCATTGCTATATCGAAAGAGACTACTCTATACGATCTCGTCCTTAGTTTATTGTCGAAATCTTTCAGTGTGCCACGTGGAGCTAGTATAATATCTATATCTGACTTAGACAAGTCAGAGTTTCGCATAGCAAAAATTAAAGCCTTATTTAGAAGAACCGAACTAATAGAATAATAATTTGATATGTCGAGTTGTATAAATTTATTACGTCTTGGTCCTCTCCAATCTTTTGAAGCCTCTAGAGCGTCAGACCATAGTGAAACTTTAATCTTCGATCTTAGATTTGGTAGTATTCTGTCGAGAATATATTTGCAAATCCTACTTGTATCAACTTTAGCGAGGCATATTAGTCTATTTGTGGGGTCACTATCACAGTTAGTCTTGTGGTCTTAAAAGGTAATTGTAGGCTTTTTGAGGTCGTGTGGCTCGATTCTATCTCCTATTCCTAGCCACGTAACTCTTTCAATGCCATTATTATTTATACCAGTCAATGCATCCTTAGGTGCATGTTTATATTGATTATTAAGCTATTAAAAGATTGAGGGAAAAACATGGAGTACTAGAAAATATATTAAGTAAATCCATTTGCTCTTAATTCCATTCGACATTTATATAGCTTTTTCACATCTTCAGACTACCCATTTGTAGCAATCTCCAGATCACTCCGCCCACCAACTAACCTTTTCCGGTCAATGTATAAAGGCAACATCTTTATTGGTGAGCTAAAACTTTCATACGATGAGATTCCTTTCGTTATAACATATGTACAACCGGATCTGCAGGTAGTTGATTTTATTCTACGCAAAATAGCTATTAAAATATCGCCCCTTCTATTCTGTTAAAGATTGCATGCATGAATCACCGACAAACAGTGTTCTAAACTATATCAGGTCTATGGCTATGCATATAAATGTACAGTGAGATGCAAATTCGTACACATACACATATACACAATTACACACACACACACGCACACACACACACACACACACACACACATGCATATATACACATGCAAATAGCGTTCGATAAAGTTAGAGATATGTTTTTAATAATTACTGATGTCCAAGCAAGCAAAACTAATCCTTAAAAGCTGTGACCAAATGTTGTCATAGTTCATTGACTATAGGTAGCACTTTACCCAAGCATGGTCCCGAACAATTGACTAAGGCCAGGGAGTTAAACAAAACACGTGACATCTCTGATTATACATGTGTATGACGGTGAGTAGCTGCATCATTATGCATTTGTATATCCTTCACTTTTTGAAAACTGTAGATGTATGAAAGCAATTTAAATATTCTTGATTTAGAGACATTAGCATGCGAATGCTGAAGCAAAGACACTAAAGTAACAATAAATATGTTCCTCATAGTCTAGGATATATATATATATATATATATATATATATA
>NC_068992.1:35614317-35620638 GCF_001194135.2 Octopus bimaculoides | reverse complement strand
GCGACATATGAAAATCTGTGACAAGTTGTATTAAATAGGAGATTCAAATTCAAACGAGAATTAATACCATGAATATTAATTCGATTTTCTAAAATAGAAAACTCTTTTGAAACTTATTAAATTAGTTTCAAAATTTGGAGTTTATTACTGTCTTTGAGCTGATGCATAGAGAGGTGACATGATGCAGTTTAGGGGTGTGCAAGATATATATTTTGTAACAAGGGGAAGCGAAATCAGTTAGATGGACCAGAGTTAAAGAATTCATATTTGAAATTTAATGGACAGCAGGGGCTGTATTCGATGTTGGATAATCGGCCTACGAACTTCATTGTTACACACCAAACTTCTTCGCTATTGTGCAGGCAACTAGCTCTAACTCACAGTAGGCTAGAAGCTTTCAAAGTCAAGAGAACCGTGGGGTGAAGCTGGATCTGTGGAAGAGCTGAACAGAGATAGATAATGTAAAAATCTAAACACGTGAGCAAATAATGCAAAAAATCTAAAATCACGAGCAAAGGTGTTCACCTAGAGTTTGATGTTAGTTGTAGTTAATTAAATCAGTCAATCTCCACTTCACACGATTTATCGAGAAACGAGTCTGCATAGATATGTTTAACTTAGGATTTTAATAAAGTTATAACAATCTGAAGCTTTACTCAGTGTCTACCATTGTTAACTGACGGCTGTCTTAAGCGTAGTTGGTTTGGGTCCTGTTTTCAAACGCTGAGTCACTAGATGCTTAGTGACCATACCTAGCGTATACATTTGTAACTGTTCTGCGCTGAGTGCTTGGTTCAGAAAAGATCATTATAATTATGCAAGAAATCAAGGAATATTCCAGTAACGAAAACAGGAATGCTGAATTTCACATTAATAGAAACAATTCCATGGGCTTGTACCTTTGCACCGAGACTGACAAGTGTATGCGAGTCATTGAGTTTTTGGGAGCAAGCTCCGTAAAACTTCAGTTGCCAGAGACTAACACTTAATATCTAACCATCGCGCCTATTCCCACTGGATCGCATGCTGTTTGATGACATGTGACAAGAAAATCTTTTTTCTCTATCAGAAACTACTTCCGCATGTAGAGTCTTAGGTTACTGTCGTTGAATTGTGCAGTTATGTTCAGAAATTGCTAAATTTGAAGACATGCATCACCCAAAATATTTTCACGATATGCTTTCCGCAACTTGTTTCGTCAACCATTCTGCAGTATTTGGATCAAGGGGAAAGGGTGTGTGGGCATTTGCAATGTAAAACGTTGCCTGGTGCTCTCTGTTCAAAGCGTGTTAAACAATATGGTCGGTGAAACGCCATGCCTTGCATTCCAATAACATATAGCAATTTGGTTTCATGCTTTCGTATTTTTTATTTGCTTAGTTTTGAAATTTAGACTTTGCAAGACACGAGTGGCGTAAATAATTGAATTGGTTTTCCTATTTGAACATGAATTATGTTTCAATGTGTCCTTTAGTTGATAGTTATTTAAAAATTGGTTGCTTTCCAAACAGTCAATACCATTCTGTCAGATAATTTTCGCAATAGATAAAATACTTTCGGCTACCATGTACAAAATTTGAGCGTAGAACCAACTTAATAAGTGAGAAGATGGTCTTTTCTTTCTCGTGTCACCGGACGGCGAAATGTTTCTTAAAAATAGTTCTCTGTCGCTAATTAAATGAAAGTCTGCTCAATGCTTCCATTATTGCAAAAATTTGCAATCTATTTTTCTCCTAAGCTGCTTTCTATTGAAGCTTCTGCCTAATTACATACCGTACCGTAGATTATATTACAACACATCTTATTCTCCGCATCTTTTTGTCGTGGAAGAAAATACGAACTTTTGTTATATCTTTAACTTAAGAAGCCATATTAGTTTTCATTTTCTCCCTATCTTCTAAATGTCATCTGTCAAATAAATTTACCACCAATACGACCAATTCTCTGCATTACCTTTCTACAGACCATCCCACGCTAATATAAAACTGTAATAAATTTTATAAGCAAAACTAATTCTATTCTTGTACAGGCAATATCTCATATTCAACTGAATATAATCTCAAACCTCTCTTAAATCTATGCAATATTTCCTATGGGAATGATGAGCGTTAAAGCCAATAACTATGTTGTGGCCAACTCGAGGCTGTAATATGGTTTCCAACTCTATTTGAAGCTATTTCATCTTAGTTATGTCGCGTCTGACTTGGAGAAAGCACGCTTTCTTACATATTTACACTCTCGTAAAATAGAATATTTAATCAGTCAAAAGGAACATTTCTTACGAGGTGAAAAAGTGATAGAAACAACGGATTCAATCCTAACGTTTATGACGTTAATTATAAAAAATATGTATGTTAAAAAATATTCTCACTAGATAAAGTATGTAATACGTACTTTTCATCAGAGTAGAGTTTAGAATCTCTTATAAAATTGACGAAACCGTAGAAGTAATATGCTTTTATTATTTCGAATATTTAGCAACAGGTTTTGTTCTATTGACTATAGCCATCAGACACCATCTCTATTTTTAATAACACTGATGAAGTAATGAATATCAAGTTATCATCTTTTTCAGTGAAACCCTAAACGTATCAATATTGCCCTACAACAATAAAGAGTAAAAGCAAAATGTAAGATGTGTATGTAATAAACTGACTGGAAGAGTCACATGTGTATAAGCGTGCGGATTTTTTGTGTGTAATCGTGGGTGTAAATATGATTTTCTTTTTATAACGATGGGATACAAGTTTTGTAGCAGATTATATGACAAATAGAAGGGTTAATTACTATCCCTTTCTTAAAAATGGGATAACAGATAAACATATAATTAAAAAAACTAGAGCTTTGTGGACATCGAAAAGGTAAATGACCGCGTTTTGTGGGATAGCTGCGGTAGGTTTTGCAAGAATTTGGGATTAATGGGCAATTTCTGGCTGCCGTGAAGTCGCTATATGAACGCCCATATCATTTCTCTCAGGTAAATGGTGCTAAATCCAAACTTTTCAACATGGATGTTGGAATTCAGCGGGGATATATTGTCAACTCACTTCTGCATAATTTTTTATGAACTTGTTTGACATGCACAGCCATTGTGGAAGTGGTGTAAGATCGGTCAGCTGATATTTGTACGGAATGGTGGGTGCTCTGGCGGGTGCTTCAAAGCAGCGATGAGTATTAGTGTTATGAAGACTAAGACATTGGTCCTCTCAAGAAAGTCTTCCAAGCACACTCTGCTTGCTAGTGGAGAAGTTTATATGTCTCCAGGTCATATTCACAAGTAATCGAAAGCAGGAAGCTGAATTGGATGCTAGAATTGTGGTTGATGGCACAGTAATGCGTAAGCTTCAGCATTCTTCCCTCAAAAGAAGGAGTTGGTAAAAAAATCTATAATTGTTGTCTATGGCCATAAATGAAAGAGTACAATCGCGAATACAAACGGCCGAAACATGGTTTTTTCGAAGGGTGTCTGGTGCAACGTTACACGACAGAGTGCGTGGCATGATCAATCCACTATTGCTCTGCTTTGAGACGTTACACCCCTAGTGTTATGGACTTGTGATTACAATGTTGCAGAAAAGAAGCACAATATTCTTCAAACGTAGACAAGCAGCAAGATACCTAGGGGTAAACCAAGAACAAGATGCTTAGATAATATCATATTCCTAATTGGTCACGAGGAGTGTACTTGCGGTTGCTTCTGAAAAGACAGTATAGAGGAGATGCTTTAAGACTTTACCCCCGTGACCTTCAGGGGAGTATTGGGCGAAGATGGATAGATAAAGCAGGTGCTAGTAATTAGTTAACAACGTAAACATTTAAAACGTCCTACCAAATTCATTTTACACCCTTAGTCATTTAAAACAAATGCAAAAATTGGACAAAAGATAATCACCAGTAAGTTTTTGAAAACGAATTCGTTATTTGTAAGTATTAGATGTCTTGTGGGATCAGATTTTAGCAGAAATAATTTGTTAAACTTAAATCCTGAAATGTAAATAAATAACAAGAAACTCTTTACGTAACAACACCACTCATCACACCCATATTTCGTGATGGGATTATGTACAGAAAAACGAATAGAAAAGCAAATCCGTCGAATATTATTACGGAAAACTGAATTCATGTAGCAATTAATATCCCCTAATACGAATATGTTTAGACAATGTTATTTAATACGTCCAAGAATCTTTAACCCTTACTACTTTTACTGTTCGTGTTGATGTGATAGTTATTTGCTGCGGAGTTGAAGCTATCTAATAATGGCAGCTAATATTTTACAGAATCTTTTCATTCAAGTATAGCGGAAAATCAGTATTAACTTAACTAGTACTAAATGCTTTTAAAGAATGAATATCATTTATTGAAACAAATGCACAAATCACAAACATGCTCACACATACACTCAGCTTATCTCTCTTCTCTCTCTCTCTCTCTCTCTCTCTCTCTGCCAGAGATATTGATATATATACAGAGGCATATATATATACATATATATATCTATATCTATATATATATATATATATATATATATATGTATATCTATCTATCTATCTATCTATCTATCTATCTATCTATCTATCTATCTATCTATCTATCTATCTATCTATCTATCTATCTATATATATATACATATATGTAAGTATCCACATATAAGGTATTTACTGTTTGGGATTGAGTTGCTCCTGTGTAACTTCCTACACCCATACATACATCATCTAGGGAAAAAAACACTCATACAAATGCATATATCATCCAGGAAAAAAACATTTCACAACGTGCATACAAAAACAGATACACACACAAACATACACACACACGCATACACACACACGCACATTACATACTCTTAAGACATATACGCACCATATTCCCCTGTGCACGCTAAGCAAATACATCCACTCACTAAAATACGTATACTCAGTAACACCCAAATACTTATGCAACGATACACACAGTAAGTCACGCAACCCTTACCTCTTTGACTAACCCTTTTCAGCTTTAAAATTCAGCTTCTTTCGCATTTCCGATTCTATTAACTAACTACGCACCCCTAGCTTTCCCTTTTTTATCCTTCTTTCTGTCCAGGAAAGACAAATAAGGAACACATTAACTGTGTGAATATTCATTCCAACTTTCTCTTTCCGTTATTCGCTTTTGTTGGTTTTAAGAGACTTCCTTCAATTTTCAACTCGCTAATGCGGATAGCAGAATTGTTCTCTTGGATTGCATTGGATTTTTATTCAATATTTGCAACGTTAGTAGTCCTTGACTTCCACCTTCACTACATCACCATTTTACCAAAGAAATCTTTAGTCTCTTAATTCTACCCAGACCTTCTCTTTTACCTGGTACCACCACTATCACCACCATCACAACGTTATTTCTTGTGGCTTTCCTATACCATTACGCTCCACTTTCTGTTCGTCATCCTAAATCGATCAGATATTTTAGTAACACTCCCTACGTATGTGTATTTGTGTGTGTATTTACGTATTCTACCTATTTCCAAATCCACAACTTTGTTCGTACTTTTTTATTTTACAAAGCTGCGTTCTTTTCATCACCCAATCCATTCACAACAATTCAAACTTCTATTCTTTTGGATTAAGCTGTAACTGTCTACATCCCTATAAAAGGAAAACAGCGAATATTTCAACAACATACCTTAATCACATGACAAAAAGCATCACATACTTCTATGCGAACCCTCGCCTCTTCAACACCCACATATTCTGCATTTATCGGTGTCCCAGCGTCCCTGCAATCTTCCTTTTTTCCGCACCATCTCTCAGCTTCTTACAGACACAAATCCCAACACCTGTGATGCATGCGATTTTCATTTACCCGAATTAGTAGAGGAAACCTAGTAGAAATGTTGAATAATAAGGTGATCACTATATGAGCAAGTTTGCAATACTCAAACATATGTTGGGTGCACTAAAATGTGCTCAATAAATGGTTAGAAATAATTTAGATTATGAGGAATTGCAACATTTTTCTATATGAGAAATTTGGAATAGCGTAAAATAACAGTAAAGAAGTGAAATACATATTTGACTGGAAATTGTCATGTTTCTGCAAACCGATATTGCGAATTGCTTCGTCAGTTAACCTCGATGAAAATAAAGTTAATTACTAGATTATGCATTCGGTTTTCTTGAACCACGATCGAAATGCTTCGGACGAAGTGGACAAAAAGATAATTTTGGTCTAAGGCGACAGAGGAGTAATTAAAACTATATATATATGTATAATTCTCCATGCTCCAGCATGGCTGGCCACAGCTCTGAGCTGAAACTACAATATATATATATATATATA
>NC_068992.1:35609838-35614252 GCF_001194135.2 Octopus bimaculoides | reverse complement strand
AATGTACATTTAAACACATGAAGTGCCCTGACAGGACACCTAACATGCTAGAAAGAACACAGTCAAAATCCAAACCACAGATAGGGTTAAATTCCAAGGGAATGAAAGATAAACACATTTACCATATTTTGTTACCGGACCATGGTTTCGAACTTTAATTAGCAAATAAAATAATTTTCTAGGCGAAGTTCTCATCAGCGGGTACACCAAAGATTAACATATAATTACGAGGCAAAATAACGTATGTATCATCTTTATATATTATAATTTTCTAAATCCACCGCACAAGCGCAGTTTTTGTTGGCAGCAAATAAAGATGTCAACTTATTTCAAAATTACTAAAATCATATAAGGAAAAATATACAGGGTAGGAAAATTATAGAAATTTTTCTACCAGTGCCCTAACATGCAGAAAATAGTCAACAGACTATATATTATTCATATAAAGTTAGTGTACTTTTAAACACATAACAGGTGCCCTGACAGGTTACCTAACATGCTAGAAGGAACAGTCAAAACCCAAACCATGGTTAGGGGTAATTTTGAAGGTGTCTTGTCAAGGCACCCCTTATGTGTTTAAACGTACACTAATTGTCTCACTTGAATAAAGAAATGCAGACAATACACACGCTTTATAGACATTGCAGGCAATACCTTTATCCGCCCATACACGCTTTTCGAGCTTTCAAAATTCAACACTTCCCTTCCCTATTCGATAGTATATCTCTGTATCAAGACCACCATCTCTTGACAGTGTGCTTCCAAGATAAGCAAATGTGTCAACGACTTCTAACCTTGTTCCAATCACAAAATTGTTTGGTTGAGAATATGTTTGTCCTGGTACGGGAGTAAACATTACTTTGGATTTCCCCAGACTAATTGTGAGTCCGAAATGTACATATACAATGGAAAATCCGTCCATTAAATGTTGCATATCCTCTTCGGATTGTGCCAGCAAATCTGCATCATCAGTATAATGCAATTCTATAACAAGCACTTCGAAAGTCTTCGCTTTGCAGTTAAGCCGGGTCAAATTAATAATGTGACCAATGTCCGAAATCTGATTCCAATTCCCCCGTTGCAATCCTTGAAAGCATACCAAAGCAATGCAACAAAATAAATAGAGAAAAGTGTAAGAGCAGGAATATCTCTTTGACATCGTTGTCCACCGAAAATTCATGAGATAGCTTACCATTAAAGATTACCTGAGCTTTCATGTTTCTGCGTAGTTCCTTGAAGACGCTCGCAAAATGTGTTGGACAACCAAGTTTTCACAAAACAATCTACAGTACCTCCCTGTTTACCGTGTCAAATGTCTTAGTTAGATCTATGAAAACCTGGTATAGTGACATTTGTTCCTCTAAGCATTTCTCTCGAACCTGCTTCACAGAAAATATCGTGTCCATTGTTCCTCGCTCAGGTCTGAAACCACACTGTTCTTCGGGAATCACATGTGGACACACATTCTCAACGAGACGATCCAACATGATTCTTGAAATTATCTTCCCGTTATGTGCCAGGAGAGTTATTCCTCTAGAATAAGCACACACTGCTTTTGGGCCCTTGCCCTTGTAAATCAATTCTTGTGACACAAAAGACTCATTCCAAACTCGAATTATCAGGCTATGAATTTCAGATGTAATTTGATCTCCACTTACTTTCAGAGTTTCAACTGGAATACCATCCAATCCAGGAGCTTCACCTGATCTCAGTTTACATAATGCCAGATTTACTTCTTCAATGGAAGGTGTATACTTCATCTGTTGCACTATCTCTCTTTTTTGGAATATCGTTTATGATAATCATGTTCACTACAGACGGATTGAGGAAAAGGTCTGCAAAATATTCTCTTTATTTATTCATTATTCCTCATTTCCTCTTTTGATTTCAAGGGAACATATGATGAAGACTGCGGTCGAAAAGCTTGCTGCAATAAGCTACAGAAACTTTTCATGTCTTTCCAATCATAGTGTGCCTGCACTTCCTCAGATAAATTTCTCCATTGAATGTCTTTAAGCCTCCTGAGTTCTTTTTGCAAGTCTGCCTTCTGAGACTTGTGCAACTTTTCTAGTTGCACTTTGTTTTTAAGGTCTGGGTCAAGAATCTTTTCATGAATTTGTTATACACCATTTCGGAAAGATTGTTATGAGCCTTCAAAATGAACATTGCTGCATCTCTTCTGAAATAACTGTAAAACATGTGGATAGTTTAGCTGCTCTGCATCAATTTTCTTTGGTGCTCGTACACTTGCACTACGAATTTTCTTGCGGATGCTGAACTTGAACTTGGCTCTAACCATTTTGTGATCAGTATCACAATAAGCAGCTGGAAATACTCTGAAACTGCACAAATCTTGTATGTCATTCATGTGACCTTGCTTTGATTTTTGGTGAATTCAGGTAACTTTATGCTTCATCTTATGATGACAAAGTATTCATAACAAGCATCTTTAGCTCAGAGCAAATTTGTAGCAGATGCAACCTATTGCTAGTCACCTTTCCTAATCCGTATCGCCCAATTACATTCCAAGTACCATAGTTTTTACCAACACATGCATTAAAGTCACCAAGCACAACCAACTTCTCATTCAAATGGACTGACAGAATACTTCTAAGCTCCTCATAAAATGCATGGGTATTTTCCTCCCTAACTGAAAGGAGCATAAATAGAGAAAACAGTTACAAAACGTTCGCAAGAAAGAGGGTTCCGGAGTTTGATTATGCGTTTATTTATCCTTTGTGGTTGTTCTAGATATTTTTGCAAATCACTTCTAATTGCAAACCCAACACCACCTTCCCTTTTCTCTCCCTTCGGCTTCCTAACCCAGAATAATGTGAAACCTGCCGCTCTTTCGACGAGATGATCTTTCTTTGAACATCTTGTTTCAGAAAGAGCTGCAATATCAACATTAAGACGCATTAGCTCCTTAGTTACAAGAGCTGTTCTTCTTTTAGGCCTATTTGCTCAGTCTAAAAGGGTTCTCACATTCCAGCAGGCCGGGTTAAGAGAAACCTTATTCCTTGCATACTTGTTATCATTGTTTATATAATTTCTTTGTTCATTCCTGCTAAATTGAACCACCGTTAGCTGCAGTAAAATAATCAGCAGAGAAAGGACAGACAATTTTTAGTGCACCATTTTTGGTATCTTCCTTGTATATCCAGGTGTGCAGTTTTGTTCTTAAAAGGGCTGTTCAGACACATGACTCTCTACCGAAAAGAGTTCTTGTCTAAGAAAACATGTTAGCGATGTTAAGATAAGAAACTTGCGCCTTATGTGCAGATTTGTAACTGTATGCTTCCAACCGTTCAAGTCTGCATACGATGCCATGCCTCTATCACCATAAGACTTTTGAAAAGTGATGATTGTACGATGACGGTTGCTTTGTTGGGGACATCTATACTTCATTGGATCTCAATGACAAATACTTGTACAACACTTTTGCCCATCTCTGGGTCAAAATGGTATATTCCACTGACAAGCAAAGCAAGATGACTAGTACTAAGTCGACTGCAGGTTTTATTTCAGAGTAGCTTCTCCTAGGCTTTTCCTCAAAAGGAGACTGCAAGCCAGCAGTGGTAAGTCAATTTGAATTGGAGCTTTATTCTGTTATATTGGTTGTCCTAATCACGGCCTCGTTTCAAAACAGGAGCCCAGTCTGCCTTTATCAACAAGTCATTGCGTTGATATTGCAGCCAATTAAGGAACTGTCATTACCATGACCTGATTTTATGCCAGTGTGTCCTTCTCATAGAAAAGTTGCCTTCACCGCGGCTAATGAGCCTCATCTGCACCTCGCAAAAAAAAAAACAGAAGAAATATATACATATGTACACATTAGAAACAAAATACATAAAATTTGAAAATTTGAAATTTTTACACTTATAAAATGTTTTTTTTTATATATAAATAAATAAATACATAGATAAATCAATAAATTCAAAATTAAGAATATAAATAAAATAAAATAAAAGATATATAAATATATATATATATATAAATATAAAATATATATAAATAAATAAAAAAGATATATAAAAAAAGAAAAGAAGAACATAGTCATAAATAATATAAAAGAATATATGAAAATATATATAAATATACACACATAAGTACATATACATGCACACCTATATGTACAATGTTGGATGGCCGTTGACTACACCCATGTACACTTCAATAAATAAATAAATATATATGTGTGTGAGTGTATGCATATAGGTTCTGAACCACTACACATTCATTATTTTCTCTCCTTGTTTCTTTCTGTGTTCCTTTCTGTGGAAGAGCGTAGGCTCGAAACGTTAAAGACTTTTTCACTTCCTGAGCATTGCACTAATACATCTGTTTGTTGTCTACGCTACCTGTCTTTATCTTTTGCTTTTTATGTGTGAATTCTCCCCATATATATATA
>NC_068992.1:35609153-35609739 GCF_001194135.2 Octopus bimaculoides | reverse complement strand
TATATATAGACTCGGAAAGTTTGTGAGGAACACATTGATCCAATTTGCTAACTTTTCCGATGACACGCACATGTTGATGAATGGTTGAATGACCAAATCCAAGCTTCTCTGCTAGTTCCTCAACTGTTAAGATGGGATTTTGTTCCACCAGGGTTTGCAGGACGTTCTCGTCGAGCTCTACAAATCTTCGAGGACATGGGTTATCTCCTGGGCAGTAGTCTCCGGCTCCGAATTTTTGGAACCACTATTGACACTGGCTTACGCTTATTGTCCGATCTCCATATACTGCATTAATAGTCCTCGTACTTTTTGTTGCGTTGTTGCCTTTATTGAACTAATAAAGCAACATACGCCGAATATTCTCCTTTGTCACTTCCATTATAGCTTTGAAAAAGTAACACTTAAAATCGAATTGCACTCTTCAAAACTTGCACTAAGAATAAGTACAAGGTAAAATTATTACCCACCTTTGTAGCACACTCGATGCAGGTATGTTATTCCGTTCCCTTCCGACTTTTAGTTCATGCATTTGAAAAAACTGCATTATTTATGGGCTGACCCAATGTGTATATATATATATATATAT
>NC_068992.1:35604521-35607630 GCF_001194135.2 Octopus bimaculoides | reverse complement strand
TATATATATGTGTATATATGTGTGTGTGTGTGTATACACACACGACGGTATGTGAACAGACAAGCTTTATGTTTGAACATAGATCATCTTGCCATGCGCACACTTCTATCGGTGTTGCAAAGCTTGGATTACATTGGTGAAGAAAGATTCATCCTGTTGGTCAAAAAATTCATCAACAGGTGGCATGACGTTATCATCTCTGCAATACTGTTTACCGGCGAAGTGTTTTTTTTCTTTCTTTTTCAGGTTGCGGACTAGATGACAGTTAGACGAGGCCATAGTAGGAGCATAGGGTGGGCGATCAACAAGTTCAAAGCCATAGTCACTCACATAAGCCACTGAAACCAAGGACTTGGGTGCTGGGGCATTGTCCTAATGAAGCGAGACTCCTTCTGTCAGTTTTCCCAAGCGTTTGGTGTTAATAGCCTTTCTTAACTGCCTCACTATTTTGGTATAATACTTTCCATTGATAGTGTGACCCTTTTGAGGATAGTCAATAAACAATACCTTTTGCATGGCAAAAAATCTGAGGCTATTACCTTCCCTGCAGATGAGCCAACCTTGGTTTTCTTTGGAGTAGGCGAAGAGAGGATGCTTCCGCTGCATTAATCGACCCTTTCTCTTTGGTTCAAAATTTTGTGTAAAGATATCTGTAGCACTATGGAACTTATAATGGAGTAAAATATGACAAACAAATACACACACACACACACATAGAGCATATATATAGACATAGCTCCACAGAGGAAGCGTTTAGTCATATCCTCTATAATATTCTGAGCTTTGTCCATACTATAAAACCAAGTGCACCGATATCTGTGGGAAGAGGGCATTGTTTTAGCAAGTAATAATGAGGAAATACTACGATATTACATTTTAATAAACACGAGTCGAGACAGAGTAAAAATCTTTGTGGCAGAACCAATAGTGCAACGGGTATGCCTTGTTGTATTCTGGTTACTTTCAGAAAGATTGATTTTGCTCTTTGTTGTCGCTTAACCTCAAAATCGATAAAATATTTTGTTGTACAGGAATGAGACCTTCAATTTTCTATCTTTCTTATCATATTATAACATATGATAAACACCATACTTATTAATGAGGGAGAACACCTCAGTACGTAGTTTCTTTCAGAAAGGAATCAATACATATTGGATATCCTCCCTAGAATTGTTTCAAGGCTCAGAAATTTTCTATGAAATTGTACTAATGGTATTATTATTTTCAAGAAAGTTTGTATGTCTCTACTTATATGTAGTCTAACAATGTCATTACAGAAATGGTTATGTTGCAGTCCAGTTATAGCAATTACAAATTGAATGCTTCTTACATTGTGCAAGTACCATAATAATTTTGATCAGAGCAAGATTAGTGAAGTCCATTTAGCGTTTCCACATTCTTCTTTGTAATATCTATTTAGGATAAAGTGGCAAACTGGCAAAATCGTTAGAATTCTGGGTAAAATGCTTAGCGGCATTTTGTCCTGAGTTCAAAGTCCGGCGATGTCGACTTTGCCCTATTAGTTTCGGGGTTGATAAAGTAAGTAGCAGTTCAGCACTGGAGTCCATGTGATTGACTTAACCTCTACCCTCAAATTTGAAGCCAATAGCTATTCAGGATAAGGTGGCGACCTCGCAGAATGTTAGTACGCCGGGCAAAATGCAAAGAGGCATGTCACCTGTTTTTATGCCTTGAGTTCAAATTCCGTCGAGGTCGACTTTGCCTTTCATCGTTGTGTTGTTATTGTTTGTGTCGATAAAGTAACAGTTGAATATTTGGATAAATGTAATCGACTTATTCTCTCCCCTGAAATTGCTGGCCTTTTACCAAAGATTTGGAACCAATATTTATTTAGGATATATATTTAGATAATTAGAACAAGATTGTAATTTTTCCGGGTTTATCATGTATCTTAGTATTTTCGCATTGCTATTGTCTAAAAAGGAAGCATCAGTAGCAAATCCAGCATCAATAGATCCAGGAACATTACCAGCATCAGCAAGTGTTATAGCTTCAATGTAAATCAAGGCAGGAGGAAGAGAAGCACCATATATTTCAGCAACAATAACAAAACATGCAGCTGTATCAAAGTTTCCGAGAACAGCTTTGCCATTATATGAAAGACAGAATATAAGGAAAATCACCGGCAATAATATCAATAAAAATGCCAACACAAACAATAACAACATAGCAAATTCAGCCATAGTTTATAGCTTCAACAATACAAACTAAAATCCAAAACAGATGCGACATTAAAAGACAACAACGATACAATTACCAAGAGCAAACGTACAAAGAGCAAAAAGAACAGAAATAATATTTTTAACATATAAGACAGCAATAACAACATGAAAGCCACCTCCCACAAAATATATATCCTGAATGGTAATGATGCGATGCATAGCAGCAGCAGCAGCATCAGCAATCAGAGGCAACAGACTATCAGAGATATATAAGTCTTTTCTTTCAATATCCTACTATAATTCGGAAAAATTTAATGGGAATGCTTTTCTGCTAAAGAATTTCCTCGAAAATAATAAATTGATTAACTTGATAAATAAATTGATAAATAGTAAGAAGAAAACAGAAATAAAAAAAGCAAAAAAAAAAGGAAAGAAAGAAAATAGTAAGGAAATAAAGATAAAATTGTTTCAAGAGAAAGGAAATGTTTTAAAATGAATGTTGAAACAGATATTATGCTTGGTAACAAAGTAGAAAAAAATCCAAGAACAAAAGAATAGAAGAATATCGATCAAATAAAGGAATTTGTTTAAAAAAAAACATAATATGAAATGAAAACAGAAAAACTGAAGGATAATAACTGGAGGGTGTAAAATACCAAAAAACAAAAAAACAAAACAAAAACAAGAACAAACTTCCTTCTTTTTCGCTACATACCCATATCCACACAAAATGTAAACACTCGCAAACATACGCGCGCGTCGACATACGCACACACGCGTACACATACACATACGTGTACTTATAGCCAAACTTACAAACACTGGGACATACACGCACATTTACACACATCCATACAAATTCGAATTCACATATGTATGTATATATGTGTGTGTGTATATATATATATATATATATATATATATAT
>NC_068992.1:35599877-35603302 GCF_001194135.2 Octopus bimaculoides | reverse complement strand
TATATATATTCCTAAATATACTCATATAAATGCATTAATATATATACACACTAAACAAAGAATAGAAATATTTGTTGAATGATATATAAACAATTATATTGATCATAAGTTACGCGATCAATATACATATATACAAGCTACGTTCTTGTCTCCTCTCTCACGTTCTCTGACTTTTTCAGTCACATAAACATTAACGTAATCTCGAGGAATCATGAATACATATGTCAGTATGTAAATTTATGTAAACAAGCATAAAAAGATAATGGCAAAAATTTTCAGTTACTCAAAACAAATGCATAGATCCATATTCATTGTTATACGAGAAAAGATGCGTGTACAGGAATGTGTATCTGTATCACCGTATATCAACGTAGCACAGAAAACCAACCATTCTCATATTTGAATATATTGTAAAAACGTTTAAGAGGTATCTTTGCGCAACTAACTCCAAAACCGTTGTGTATGTGTGTGTGTGCGCGTGTATATATATATATATATATATATATATATATATATATATATATATATACATATATACATATATGTATGTATATACATATGTATATATATATACATATATGTATATATATATACATATATGTATATACATATATATATATATATATATGTATATACATATATGTATATACATATGTATATATATATGTATGTCTCCCTCTCTCTCTCTCTTTCTCTCTCTCTCTCTCTCTCTCTATATATATATATATATAAGTACACACTCAAGCGCATATACACATTAGTAACACAATTATATTACGACAAATTATAAAACATTATCTGGGTAAACTATATCCAGATTTTCAATTCAAGATAATCAGGTATTTGTATAAACAAAGTGTGAATTTTCTTTAATTTTCTTTGGATGTGTAATGTATAATGTATAAAACATAAAAAAATTGTTATTTGAATTAAAAAATGTTGTATTAAGAATATTCGTCTGATTTTATAATCTGAGTAAAATCCTGAACATGCAGAGGTTAACATACATTTTCTCTGTAACGGCATCGATAAAATGTTACTGTTATTGTTATTGGTATTGTTACTTAGCACCATCCCAGCTCCGCCTGACCAAACGAATAGTCAGATATTTTATCAATGACCATCCAATTTGACTACATGACAGACTTCATACTCCTAAATAACATTTAAAATTTAAAACTGTTGTGTTCTCAAGTGGATTGCTTTCTATTTGTAGCAAGTTGAGGTCCAACTTTGAAATTGTGTGTCAATTGCAATAATTTATTTCTTCCAGCTATTTATTCTGTATATCGATGTATTCTTTTAATGTAGAAATAGCATGTATATAATGTTACTGTGACGCACTTGAACTCACCTTTGGTTTATATGCACTTCATGATAACTCCTCTCAAATAATCTACCTTCTTTCTGGAAAACCTAAAACTGAGACAAATAAAAGCTTATACACATATATAATAAATAGAGAATTAGGAAATACCTCAACTCAAAATCTGGAAACAAGAGTAGAATCGATAATGTTTATTGTGAAATTAACTCTTATAATAATTTTCCTGAACTAGATTTCTATTCTTCAAATAAAAGTAATTCCAATTCTGATAATACAATTAGCACCTAGTTTTAGAATTAGTTATTATAACAACAATGGTTTCAAAGAGCAGTAATTTGAAGGGAGGGAATAAGTTGATTACATCGGCCCCAGTGTTTAACTGGTACTTATTTTTTCGACCTCGAATAGATAAAAGGTAAAGTCAACCTCGGTGGAATTTGACCTCAGAACGTCGCGACGGGCAAAATACCGGGAAGCATTTCGTCCGGCGCGCTAACGATTCTGCCAACTCTACGCCGCATTCATTATAATGATAATTGCTTCTACTCTCGGCACAAAGCCTTGAAAATTTTGGAGGAAGGGGGTTAGTCGATAATATCGACCCCAGTGCGTAACTGGTTCTTATTTCTACGACCCCGAAAGGATGAAGAGCAAAGTCGATCTCGACGGAAATTGAACTGAGAATGTAGCGGCAGACGAAAAACCGCTAAGCATTTCGCCCGGCGCCCTAACGATTCTGTCAGCTTTATGCCGTAATAATTATAATAATAATTACCCACCTTAACATCTCATTCTGAGAGGAGGACTGATAAGAATTCTTTTAATCTTGAGTACCAAAAACGAATGAATAAATATCTGAGTAATTGTAAAAACAAAATTGTATACCTTTTAGTTTCTAAGGAAAAATATAGTCTATCAGCGCAAGGTAATAACAGTGCATCATAAGGTAATTCTACAAATTTTAGAAAATGCATTTAGAATTTAAAAGATAGGAACCTTAAGTATGATTTAAAGTGGTCCATTATTATTTACACACAATCGTACAATATTAGTAATTCTTCATGTGATCTTTGCCTTGAAGAAATGTATTATATAATTACTTCTACTATCAAATTTATCAAATTTTAATGGGAATTTTACAATGAAATGTTGTCACAAATTTCGGAAGACATTTGAATATTTCAATCCTTAACTATAATTGCTTTTTATATGTAATATAATAAGCGTAATGTTTCTAAATAAGTTTTCGCTATTCAAGATATAGATAACTAATTGTCGTAACGTAGGATCCTTACATTTATTTTTTATTATTTCGTTATCCATTGACGGCACCAAGAGATGGATACAAAAAAAAGGCTTTTCTTTGACCCTATTTCTTCTTAACGTTATTTTTGTATGCATTTGTTTACGGGAAATATTTCCTGAGTTTACTTTCATTTTGGATGACCTTGAAAGCTTCGTGTTAACATGTATTTTCGGATATATTAATTTCAATGATATTTTCTACAACTAGATATATTTATACAACATAAACTATGGTCGGTTTTGTATAGTGAATTCTACAATTAAGATGTCATTTTCTCTATCCGTATTTTTGTTATGTAATACTCCGAATTTCTCGGCATTCTTCTAAATGATATTTGGATCAACTTGTCAGACCTAATGATTTACCTTCGATATATTTATTGGCATTTATTGGTGTATAATTGTTTGATATAAGTTAAACAATTTCGTTTAAAAGTGAGTGCTTTATTGACATCTGCCTGAGATTTTTATCCCTTTTTTCTACTGATATGCATGTGTGTGTTTATTTATAAGTATATATATATATATATATATATATAAATATATTCTTTTATTCTTTTACTTGATTCAGTCACTCGGCTGCAGCCATGCTGGACCACCGCCTTGAAGGGTTTCAGTCGAACAAATCGACTCCAAGACTTATTTCTTAACCTTAGTACTTATACTATCCAACCGCTAGTTTACAGTGGCATAAACTCAGCAACAGCCGTTGTCAGGCTGTGATGGAGGGAACACATACACAAAGATACACACACACTTATATATATATATACATATATATATATACATATAT
>NC_068992.1:35597915-35599086 GCF_001194135.2 Octopus bimaculoides | reverse complement strand
ATATATATATATATATATATATATATATATATACAAATGTATTACTTTCCAGTAAAATAAAACATCGTAAAGGTAGAAGTACAAATATAGAGTAGTGGTACAGCAAAGCACCAATGTTTACTGGAAATAGCAGTTGATACATTTACGACGCTATAGTAAAGCTTCAATGTGTATACACTGGCAAAGACGTGTGAGCGCAGCAAGCATAAAAAACTTGTCCTACCTCTAGGAAGAACATTATATAAATGGACAACCCAGAATCGGATAATCTAGTACCTAGGTTTTGGACTCTTCAAATACGTTTGTCATCGTAAATTTGATTTGTTTTCATCAGCTGTATTTACCTGGACAATATGTAAAATGTTGCTACATCAATGCCAGTATATATATGGATCTAGGTCAATTCTCTGTAAGGCATTTCGCTGTAGGACAATTGGCCGTAGGACTATTTGCCGTAAGACACTTCACCGTACGGATGATATTTCGCTGCAAGGACATTTTATAGTAAAGCATAAGAAGGGAAGGATAAAAACTAAAAATAAAAATAACGAAGGTCATACGCTTTATTTAAAAAGCTAAGCTAAAAAAGTAGAAAGCTAAAAATCATATAAGTTCATTGAAATTGCATCCAAATAATGTTTTGATTTTGATCGTAACCTCTGACAATGCTTAGTATACATATGATAGACTCTTCCGTCGGAGACGACGTATGAGCGATCAGCTTTTGTTGAACGACCTGCACAGATGATTTGTTTATAGTGATCACATGTATGTGCCGTACATTAGATCATTCCCTCCATCATCTAAATAGGTGCACTGTTTACCATGTGTCAAAGTGATCACAGAGGAAAGTGAGATGAAGTATTTTGCTCAAGAACACAACGCACTACTCGGTCTAGGAATTGAAACCACGATTTCGCACTCGTGAGTGCAACACCCTAACCAAGCCACATCCGGGCAAGGTTGTTTATGAAAGACCAGCAATTTCACATGCATATCAGCCTCCCCTCATCAGGCCACCGATGCTACCTAAGGGAAAGGCAAAGACTGATAGTTAGCCTGACGCTCTAACTACTGAGCCATGCGCCTTCAATATATATAAATATATGTACATATATGTGAGTGTGTGTGTGTGTGTGTGTGTGTGTGTGTGTGTGTGTGTGTGTGTGTG
>NC_068992.1:35589164-35597074 GCF_001194135.2 Octopus bimaculoides | reverse complement strand
GAGAGAGAGAGAGAGAGAGAGAGAGGCAGGGAGAGAAAGAGAGCCACGCGGAATGGAAGATAAAGTGAAGGCGAGTGAAAGAGGAGGAATTTAGTAATATGACGGAGAAAGACTTTCGTTAACATCACCTTGGATATGTATAACAATCACAAAATTCCTGAATTTTGTACTTTGTTATTGTATATAACAATAAATATAACACCTCAGCGTTCGTCATCCCTGGATACAGTCCATATCAATGATAACACTGGGAATGCCAATCAATTTCTAAATACGAATAGTCTTTTGTACAACTGCCATGCATATATCCGCTTATAATGTAATACGAGCATCATATTTGCCCAGCATTCATATATCTCTGATAAATTATAGATTTGCTATTATAGATTTACTCATTATATTCAGTGCTCTATGTGAAAGGAAAAAGTTCTGATAGTCAAAATATTGCAAAGATTTTTCTCGGAATATGTGATAGTTACTGTATCAGTTTCTGCTCTTTATCATATGGTCGATTTTGTATTATCTTTACTATTAAACACATGTCTATTTTCCTCATCGCTTCTTAGCATTTTAATATTTTCTTTTCCTAAGGTGGTGAGCTGGCAGAATCGTTATTGCGCTTAGCGGCATTTCGTTCGTCTTTACGAATTCCGCCGAGGTCGACTTTGCCTCTCATCCTTTCTGGGTCGACAAAATAAGTAGCAGTTGAGAACTGGGATAGATGTAATCGACTTACTCACTCTCCAGAAATTGCAGGCCTTGTGCCAAAATTTGAAACCAATATTTTCTTACCGTGTAGCAAGTCATTTCCTTTATCTATTTTATGACAATTTTATTCATCTCAAACATATTCACAGTATCCCCAACAAAATTTACAAAGCGATAAATAATTTTATGGGTGGAATGCATCAAAACTAGAAAATGTGATAGACGTAGATATAAATAATCTCTGATTAGAGTATTTAGATAATTTATTCAGATTTTCAAAGTTGTCATTCACAATTATGTAGAAATTGGATCTACAACCATTATGCATATTCGAACATGATACATAATTTAATTGACGTTGGTTTCAAAGTTCCAACGTATTTGTGGTATATTTTAATCATGTTAACAATAATGTAGATCGTATTTCGCAGCTTCGAAACTTATTTATAAACCTCTCTATCAGTACATACATATTCAGTATTAGCATTAAATAACCACAGTCAAACTGAACATAAATAATTTGCATCAGATGTAAATTATTGGATTTTGCGTCATCTATTTGGCCCGATACTTTTTAACCACCATCTACTTTTTCTACATTGCATGAGCATAAGGAAAAAAATCAAATATATATTGTTAGATATTGAGAAAAAAATTATAGAAATAATTTCTGAAATTTGATTTTTTAAATTCCCATCTCGTACACATTTTACCCATTCCTCTTCGAAATACTCATTTCCCTGAGTATGGCTTTCATATCACCAACACAGTATTCTATTAGTTTGGTACCGATGGAAAGCTAACATTTTAAGTCATTTGCCTGTACTGCACTTCTGCATGCACGCCAAAAATTGTCCAACTAACCTAGAATGTTTGGAAGCGAAGTAGAAAACTGCATCGAGCAGAAGAGACCCCCAAGGCCTATAGGATTCCCTTTAAAGTCCGAGATGAACAATATGTCACAGCCATATGTAGCATGTCTAGCAAAAAGTAGAGCTTTTGTGGCTTGTAGCAAATATTTGAATCCTAGTTTCCACAGATTGCACGTGGAGTTCCTCTCTGAAGCATAAACTGTTCTGCAGACTTTATACTAACTTTCTTTTCGGGATACATATTATATTTCAAATTTGTGCACAAAAGTCGTGTTTGATGTCACGGAAAATGCAGTCTCTGATATTGAACCTCATAGAAACACTAACTAAACTATCCAGATACACAGACTGAACTATTACCTCATCTATATTAGTTAGAGAATTTCTCTAACAACTATCAAAATGTTATATTATCAATTGTCTAACATCAGTGCATGCCCCTGTTTTGATCTCTTTGAATTAACAGCTTTTGGTAATATATATTAACACAGGAAACACACTTTCTCTTTATTTAGAGAAACGGAAAAATTCATCCATGCTTCTTCCATGATTTCTCTCAAAAGTTTATCTAGTAAGACACAAATTAGATGAATGAAACGTGGGGTTCATCACTCTTAGTTTATGTCTTCCTTCTAATTTTCCTTTCTTTTCCATGTTCTCCCATCCATCTTCCTCTCTGAAATCCTTCAATGTTGCCTCTATGTTGCTTTCTGGTGAAGGCGGATGTGCGGCTGCCTGTTTGTCTTTGGTGCCAGCAGGTTGTGAGGGGCAATCAACACTAATGTGACTGTTTTGGCCGCATTGGTAACGTCTAGGGATTCTGCTCTCCACTTTAACCTTCAGCACTACATCTTACACCGTGATGGTTTCAATCATATTTTCAGTGTCTTCAGGGGTGGCGAGAATTACTATCTTCAGCCATTGTCCCTGCCAGTTCTTATGAGCCGTGCTCGTGGCTTGGAGAACTACCACATTCTCCTCCAAGCCTAACAGGATCACGTCTACTAACAGGCTGCGTCTATTTCTGGAGTTGTGTCCTCTACCTTCACCCTGGAAGTACCTCTTCCAAAGTATGCAAAGTATGTGAGAAGAAGCACTACCTGCTTCGATTTCAGCGGGGTTACAGAGTGCAGCCCAGCGGTCGCAGTATCCCCGAACTGCACCTCCACCGTTCCGTACTTCCTGCCTCTATTTATATGCGTTATTTCACCCCATATCAATTTTAACGTTTTTGTCTATTTCACTTTTTGTCGTTATTTCGATTCTTTAGTTCTCTGACGAGAGCGTTCTAAATACTATCAAATTTTTCGATTTGTTTCACCATGATATCTTGGGGCGGGGACACATTTACGTTGTGTCCATCCCTTTCTAATAGTTCATTAAATTTTTCGATATTCTTCTGATGGCATTTAGCTGCCCTCACGAAACTCATTCTGTCTGTATTTTCCAACGCTCTAATGAGTTCCTCTTCTGAGGAGGAATACTCTGAAGAGCTCATGCTATCACAGTTGGAACTCATTGCAATTGAAACGACGCAGCCCGCTACAACAGAGAACAGTACAAAACAACTTAGACGTAAAACATGAAAACAATTGTCAAACAATGCAATAACAAATTAAACACAATTTTCACAAGTTTTCACTGACCTTTTACACACACACACGCACACACACACACACACACACACACACACACACACACACACACACACACACACACACACACACACACACACACACACACAAAAACACGTTAACTCGGATCTTCTCATTTCAGTAGTTCTTTATTATCCACAATGGGGCAAAATATAGAAGGGACAATACAAGGACAGACAAGACGAGACAAACATGTGGGTGGGTGAAAACGGATGTAAGGGTGAAATGAAACGTAAAATGAATGATGTAATGAGGACGTTCGGCCCTACGCCCGGGCGCCTTCATTTCACTTTTGATTATTTTTTGCAATAGTCTGATACATTAATAATAAAGATTGTTTTCAAATTATCAGCAATTATCATAAATGATATTTTTGTTTTGTCCATTTTAATTTCGAAATATTTCACTTTATCCACGTAACTATCCAATCCTTTTTTATCAGATGTATCAGGTATTTCACATCCCATATGATTGTATGATCCCAGCTCTTGATTTCACTTAGCAGTTGTTCATTAGTTATTTCGTAGAAAATTAAGTATTTTGTCACGTTGTTCTCTATTTTTCCTTTACGTTTAGGGGGTTGGGTGATTTGGGACACCTATGTGTGCATGCAAGTTTTCATCATGTCGGCCGGGGCAGGGGCGGTGGTTGCAGGGGAAGGGTGTGACAAAATGGGCCTGGGTGTGAACTGGGTAGGCGTGGGGTGGACTCATCACTTCCAGTTTATGTCTTCCCTTTTCTTTTCTTTTCCATCTTTCTCCCATCCATCTTCGTCTCTTAGATCCTTCGATGTTGTCTCTATGTTGCTTTCTGGTGGAGGTAGAGGCGAGGCTGCCTATTTGTCTTTGGTGTCAGCAGGTTGTGAGGAGCAATCATCACTAATGTGACCCTTTTGGCCATATTGGTGACACCTAGGGATTCTGCAATCCACTTTAACCATCAGCACTACATCTTACACCATGATGGTTTCAATCATATTTCTTCGTAGGTTGCTTGAATCCCTATCTCAAGCCCTTGTCCCTACCAGTTCTTATGGGCCATGCACGTGGCTTGGAGGACTATCACTTTCTCTTCCAAACCTAACAGGATAGCGTCTACTCAGCTCTTCTCATTTCAAGTGCTCTCAGTTTCTATATTACCCACTAGGTGCCAACATAGAAGGGACATTACAACGATTTTGGGTCATGAAACCGAATGATAATACAAAAATGGCAACTTTAAAAAATTTATAGGTTAAAACGAATGAGGGAACAAACAAGAGACAATAAAAATGAAGTAGGGAAGCGGGTTTTGCCGGACCCCACAAACCTCGGCTCTCCACTTGTACCTTTAGATTATTCAGTAATATATATTCATATAGGGACACTCATCCCCAACTTTTTTACGACCTTCATCCGTCTTTTACCAAACACTTCATGCGACAGGCATTTTCGCTCCAGCTTTATCTTCCTTTCAAAGTGAAAAGTAAAAATCCTTACTAGTCCAAAGCTAGAAATGAAGTCGCCTGTCGCCACACCTTTCATACGAGTTTTCCATACAGCCTCTTTTGCTGTAGCTACCACTGCAAGAAAACGTGATTTCCTTCTTTGTCAAAGGAGGAAGGCGGGACAATCTTTATGATTGACTCGGAGGATAGCTGTACTTTTCTCGCACGGGATTGCAGCTGTTCGTCATTGACCCACATCTCCGAAATTCCGGACACTGTACAATCGCGTGCAAAACAGTTTCCCTGTCCCTCCACTGAAACTTGGACAGGTAGGCATGACTCTAGCACCGTGCCTTACAAGTTTATCCCGAAAAGGCAAGGCTCTTCGGAAACAGTGTCAGGCCAACTCCTTGTAGTTACCACTGTCGTTAATAGTCGAAATTTATAAACTAGGGAAGGTAAAAACGGTGATGATGCTGTGTGTCGAAAGATACGGAAATCAGGCATAATCCAACACGTGAAAACTGCCAGGAAGTGGAAAGCAGAAGAAGAGACTGATGAAATTCTGTCTTTTCTTACACCCTGAGATATTGTGGGTGCAACGCAAATTCATTGGTTCAGATCGGTTCAGACTGTTTGCAAGTATGATGCGGAACGAACGCAGATCTGTTGTTAGCAACAGCGTCAAAACAAGGCAAGCAGAGACGAAAGAGATTCATTTGATCCAATGCACTCAACAAGGACATTCATGATTACTTTTTAAAAGTTCACAATTTTTAGAGCTATCTTGTAAATTTCCAGGGCCTTGATCCATCCAATGAGGACATTTTGCTTGTTTCTACCAGAAAAGATATATCTGCTCTGAGTTGGATTATTAACCGGTTTATTCTTTCCATCCATGCAGGCTGTTTTGTATTCATTGTACCTTTTTTTTGTCTATCTCTAATTTTAATACCGCATTTCTGAGTTGCAACATAAGCAGCTGAGTAAATGAGTTGATCAATCACTTCGAGGGCATCTTCTCTACTATTCCCAAAGAGCTGTCGTATCAGCTTTCCAAGTGCTTGATGAACTTTTTTCATTACTTGTCTGTTCTTATTAGCATTAGTAATTTTGGGAAGTGGGGCTCTTTCGTGGAAAGGTTGCTGTAGTTGTGTTAGATATTGTTCTAGCATTCCATCTAACAGTTCATTGCTGACACGATCATTTATAGTGTTTTTAGTATTAATCGATGGTCCACCATCATAGGGTTTTGTGTACTTAATTTGCTGGTTTGAGTTAGTGATTTCAGAGCTTTTTGCCTGTGGGTATAAGTGATCATGTATTAAACTGAGCTGACGTTTGACTGAGCTGACTATTTTGTTAATTTCGCTGTGAGTTAGTCTTTTATTTTCTAGGATACCATGTAAAAGATTATAATTTATTTTAATCACATAAAAAGGCTTATCTCATCGAGAAAATCTCGTTTATCTGCGCAATTCTGACGTTTCAGTGCAATCTATGATATAGTCTCGGAGAGTTAACAGCCATAATGAACACTGGTGTGATTTGAACTCAGATGGAATAGAACAGAATATCACTCTGGCATATTCTCGGTTAAAATAGAACAAACCTAACATTGATAACAACAGGAAAAACCAGAGGTGAGGAAAACAAATTTAAAAAGAAAGACGAAACACATTTGTATATGGTGACGTTTAGAACAAAATAAAGCAATCGGCCTTCTGCGTAGTTGTTGTTATAGATATGTAGGTGCATAGACACAAACATGTATGTATATACATATTAATATACACATATACAGGAATGTATGTGTATGAAGATGTGGATGTCTTTGCAAGTGTATATATGTGTGTGTTAGTTCGTGTAGGGATATTTGCGTAAATTTTCATGGCTCAGTTGATGAATGTTTGAAACCATTTATGAACGTAAAAAATAATAAATACTTTCAAAAAAAAAAAAAAGAAAAAACTTGCAGCAGGCAATTATTAGAAGGGAATGACAAATAGTGGAATGAACTAAACAGATAAATATGTGAAATAGCAAATTACACAAAATACAAAAATGTATATCTAAGTGTCTGTGTACAGACACACATATATACATATATAAACATACTCACACACATACACAGACATACTCACACACATGCACACACACACACACAGACGCACACACACACACACACACACACACACACACACACACACACACACACACACACACACACACACACACACACACACACACACACACACACACACACACACACACATATATATACATACATACATACATACGCACACACATACCGCCGACAAATAGACGGACAAAGAATAGAGATTAGAAATATTGAGTAATTGGGTGTTTCGCGTTCAAATAGTGTCTTCAATGTTATATGTAACTTGAATACGTATGGCTGACAGAGCCCATGGAACCTTCATTCCTGTGTGCAAATTGCAAACACAAACATCCACGTACACACACACATACACTATACATAGAGAGAAATATGTCTGCCTGTATGCATGTACATATTTTTTTCAGTGTATATGCATATGAATGTAGGACAAGGTGAAGGCGTACATAGGCATAAAGATATTATCCACACCCACAGCCACACGCACCTGTCCTTCCCTGAATATACATGTATATATATAGAGAGACAGATACATACATACATGCATACGTATATACATACATACGTGCATACAAACATGTATACATAAATTTGAAATGAGTGAGAAAAGGTGAAACGACTCAAAATTACAGGGTTATCAAGAGAATGGGAGAAGAAAAGGGAAGCAAAATAGTAATAGAATGAGAAGGAAAGAGAAAGAAGACGAGAGAATCGAGTGAGAAAACTCAGAGAGAGAGAGAGAGAGAGAGAGAGAGGGGGGGAGAAGAAGAAGAGAATGGAAGGAAAATACACTGCAAAATACTTCAAAATATGCAGACAATTGTTCTACAGGAATGTCTAAATGGAAGATATAGAAATAAAATAAATACATACCAAAGAAATAAAGTTAAACAGTTAATGTAGATATATATTTCTTCGTCCTAGATGTTTTGAAATATTATTTTTCTGCAAACACGTGGTTTTTATACACACATTACATGCATACACACATACATACGTACACACACATACATACGTACATACATACGTACATACACATACATACGCATATACACATATACGCTTGTGTTTATATAAAATGAATTATATTGCTTTATATATATATATAT
>NC_068992.1:35587285-35588714 GCF_001194135.2 Octopus bimaculoides | reverse complement strand
ATATATATGTAAATATACATGTATATGTGTGTGTGTATATTTATTATATATATATATTTGTAGATACGTACATACATACATACATACATACATACACATATATATGCAAGTGAGAGAAAGAAAGAGCGTAAACAAAATATTAAATATTAGTGAAATTTTGTGTAAATATCTTGATTGTTAACAATTTTTCAAATGTAATTTTTCCAGTGCTATTATAAAATTTTCTCTTAAATAAAATCTTTCTAAGTGATTTATATTTAAGTTTATCTTCGGATTACTTCATGGCGAAAGGAGAAAAAATAAAGCATCGCAGAAATGCTGACAACAAAGAATTCCTAAACAATACGGAATTTATCAGAACCAAAAAAAAAAAAAAAATGTAAAAGAAATGAAAATGAAAATTTACATGCATCAATACTTGTATTGAAATAACAACAATAATAATAACAATAACATCAAAATGAGAACAGTAAAACAAACATCGAACAAGCATAAAACCATATTTTATGATTTATCAATAGATTGCTTCTGATGATATATTTATAAATCTAAATTAGAAAGCTACAGAATAGTACTTTATACTGTACATAAAACACTTGTTTGTCTTTTAGAATAGCTTAGGATATCTTTTATTGCTTCTTTATATCTTTATCACATTTTGTTTTGTTTTGCAATCGGAACTTTGTTAGAATACAGGGTAGAATACGAGAAATGTAAAGGGTGTAGTGTAAATGGATATAAAATAGATGTTGTAGAAGAGAGCTTAGTCATGTTGGTTTTTACATATTTCCTACTTTGCTAACTTTGTTTGAAGACATTCCAACATTCTACCAACTCAATCAACTGAAACGGAGACAGCGGTGAATGCGTCACACACGCATTCACATATATACAGAGCGTCTGAAATGATGTTCAGATTTCATATATCAATGAATGTAGGAGGTTGCTGAAATACTGTTTAATACAGATATTGTTTTAGCGTTTTCATTTCTCTTCAAACTTCTCCAAAATTGTGAATTACCGCACTAGGAGATTTCGCACTGTGTGTGTGTGTGTGTGTGTGTGTGTGTTTGTGTGTGTGTGTGTGTGTGTCTGTGCGTGCGTATATATATATATGTATATATATATGCACATACACACACACTGGTGGCTGGGTGTGCGCTTGGGTGTCAAGAAATGTCATCTCTTCGTGAAAGAATATGACGGATGTGAATATTCTTAATAGCAACCTTTACTTGAACCTAAAGTGTTGAACAAAGAACAAATGAATTTGGGAAAATTCATTTAACTCGGCTCTGTCTTAGTGTGTATGTGTATATGTGTATGTAGGGATTGCTTAAACGAAGAAGGAATAATTTTTCGAAAGTTCGCAATGGTTTTGTTAAGAAATGTCCACACACACACACACACACACACACACACACACACA
>NC_068992.1:35581242-35587265 GCF_001194135.2 Octopus bimaculoides | reverse complement strand
AGAGAGAGATACACGCAGACATACACATAGACACACACACACACACACACACACACACACACACACACATTTATATATTATCAAAATAATCAACAGGAGATCAAAAGGTGATGTTGTATGACGGTTTCACGCGGCTCCATTTAATTGAAGAATGCATCAATATAACTTCGCTAAAATTCTCTAATAGCACAAGAAGATGGAGAAAGTCCATGTTGCTACTAATGTGACTCAGAATATACTACACTTCTAAGAAATATATGCAGCTTGTTAGGGAAAAATAAGTTGTGCACAGATACATACACATATTTAACTATGTTCACGCATGTAAATATACACAAATATTTGTACTTTATTATTATCTGTACTATAAATTGCAGTGTTATTGATTGCTTGATTGATTGATTGATTGATTGATTGAGTGTCGGCAGATTCACTCGAGAACGGTGCAGTGGAATCGCGTGAAATTCAGCACAGAGCGGCAGCATGGTCCGCTCATGTTCAGGAGATTTTTATTGCCCTCCAACTCCCATGGTTACCGAGATAATCGATTATTACTTTTTAAGATAGGAATATCCCATTCAAAGTGGGGAGGGGTGATTTTGTTACCTTTCCCATGCGCGAAATTTTACGAAAAACCAGCACAATAAAGATTATGTTTTTCCAAGTAATGTGGATGGGTTTGTTTTTCGAAAATTTTAATCAGAGGCACAGAAAAAAAATAATTTAAATTTTTTGTGCATTAAAAAGCCAAAGCTGTTAGACGCTGGCGTACAGCGATCGATATATACGCAGTGAAAGTTTTCTCCATTTGCGTGCAATAAGGCTTAGGGCAAGCGAGTGTAACATCGAAATAACTTGAAAAGAATGCATGTGGGAATGCCGTTATAATGAATGCTCATTTAAATGTATTTTGCATGGAGTTGATGTACTTTTTAACAGGAGAGGAGTGCCTGCAGGCTGGTTCTTTTCAAGTTTATGCATTTTCAGGTTGATGTGTTTCAAATAAGTGATGACAATTGAAGGTGATTGCAAAGACAAAGAACTACCTGTTTTTTTTAAACAATTTTAACAGTGAGAACATTGGACAAAATATGTTATTGACATTAATAGTTTGTACCTCAGCTAATTACTGTTGAGAACTGCATAATCCATGTGTCATGTTAGAGATCTAAAAGGCATTTTCGAATTTCATTATTTTCTTTAATCCAGGCAACGCTGGATATTTCTGCTAGTATATATATATATATCAACTCTTCTAGACTTAAGTAATTAGAAAGTTTATCTTTCTTTTTAAGAACATTAATAACTTATAAAGAGGTAGAAATTAATAGGTAAACATATCAAAATAAGAAAACACAATAATAAGAAATTCTAGAGAATAATAAGAAAATATATATAACTTATATATAATACTAGCGGGTAGGTTCACATCATGTGCGACACTAAAATTAATTTCTCCTGTCTAGGTTCAAGTGCAGCACCTGTAAACACTAATTTCGAAAATGTTTAAATGTACGGGTGACCCTATGCACGCATGATGCCCTTAGATCTAATCTATTATTCACCAGGTTGATCTTGTCACTATACATAAAAATTTCATAAGTTTCCATAGAGTACAGCTTGCAACCGCACCGATTATCTTTATAAGGGTGTGTTTTCCTTAATATATCCAATTTAAGGCTAAATTCGGTTCCGCTTTCTTTCAGTTCCCAAATCTTCCTACATAAGGACGTACAATTGGCCTTATGTTTGAGCCTAAAAGATGAAAAATGGCTATTAATGCGTTTATTAATGTTTATTGAACATCCTATATATACGAAGTTACCAGCTGCAGTTGTGATTGTACACTTATAGATTACGCCATCTATAAGTGTACTATCACAACTGTAGCTGGTAACTTTTTTATTAGCGTCTTGCCCCTTTAACTGGTAATTAACATCTTGATTTAGGGTCTTCTACCCAGCCTCCTTTATAGAAAATTACTCATACATCTTCTAAATCTTGAAAATATTTATGACCGTCCCCAACTATAAACTGTCAACTCACTCTGTCTATCCATTCTAAATAGACACTGTCTTCTAGCCTTAGATTTTGTAGTTGATAAAAATGACTAATAAATTAAAAGTGATCCACAATCATTTACAAGCTGTGACCCTAACAAGCTTCATATAGTTCTTAGAAGTGTAGTATATTCTGAGTCAAATTAGTAACAACATGGACCTTCTCCCTCTTCTTGCTCTATTAGAGAATTTGGGTAAAATTATATTGTGTCAAACTGATTAAAAAATTCTATTTATTTATGCAGCTGAGGATAGCCCTGCATTTAAATTGATGTAATGGTTGCGTTGTTTAATTAAATGGAGCCACTTGAAACGGTCGTACTGCATCACTTCTTGATATCCTGTTGCTTATTTTGATTTTATTCACCTTACTTTGAGTTGTACGGATAATGACACACTAACTTGGTGCTTCAACTTAAGTACCTAATTCAACTGAATCTGAATTATGTCTTATATATATATACTGGCAATACTAACTCTTACTGCTGCCCCTTCACTCGTTCACTGCTGCCTTTATTACATACGTGTATATATATATATATATATATATATATATATATGGTACATATACACGTATAGTATACGATTGCTACATGGAATATTGAATGTGTTATAAAGGTTAGCTACGTCGAAGCATGCAAGGATAAGTTCCCACGGAACAGCTGATGGGGTGTGATTAGAGAAGTCTATGTCATCTCGTATGCCACAGGAGATCAATGGGCATAAAACTTTCTTTGAGAAATAGATCTTAAATAGGTCTAAGTTAGACGTTGTGCTGATGATTTTGGCTCTGCTTTATTGATCTTATTTTGAGGTCAGTTGGTCTTGTTTCGACTCACATTAAAGACAACGAGCTGGCAGAATCGTTATCACGTCAGGCGAAATGGTTAGCGGTACTTCATCCGTCTTCATCTGAGTTCAAATTCCGACGGTGTCGACACTGCTATCATCCTTTCGAGGCCGCTAAAATAAGAGGCAGTTGAACACTGGTCTCGACATAATCGACTTAACCCATCCCTCAATCATGCTGGTATTGCAAAAATATGAAACCAGTATTTGAATTCACTGATTATTTTGATCATTTCTAACTCACCGTGTTTCCGAATGTTTATGAATCTTAAACGACCAATAGAAATTAATCGCTGTAAATTTCAAATCATTTGTCAGTGAATAAGGCTGAATATTGGTTAATGCTTTTATTTTATTCACAATTGTTTTACTTCCCCCTTAAAGTCGCTTTGAAATGTTAGCTGTTCTAATATTCAACTTTTGTAAAAATCTCAAGCACCCGAAAAACACCATAAATAAAAAGAAACTTTACAAACACTGAAGAATGACAACTTGATTATTCTAAATGCAGCTGACAAAAGTAGGGCAATAATTATAACAAAACTGAGAAAGCGCATCAATATACGGATCTAAATGCTTATCGTTCCCTCTCCAAATGATGAAATTGGGTTTATTTCTGACAGTGAAGTCATTCAATTAAACCTTGGGAGAGGCATTATGCCGGTAATAAACACACGCACTGGTTCAGTCCTTTATTAATTTATATAGTTTTTTGTTAAATTATTTCATTGCACTCTTGCAATCTCTTCAGTAACTTGTCTCTCCACTTCCATTTATTTTGAATGTATGATCTGGCGTTGTTTTGGCGTTGTTTCGAAACTGTTCTGTATGAGCATGTGAGTGTGTGCATGCTCGTATGTGTGCATGCTCATATGTGTGCACGCACTTATGTGTTCGTGCTTATATGTAAGTATGTGCGTCCATATGTGTGTTTGTAACAATTTCGTTTATATCAGATCAGATAGAGAGTGAAGTCATTATTTTCGTTCTTATTGCTAAAGAATCTATAAAGCATGTGTGTCGACTAAAAGTTTCAATGTCTGCCTTTAGTTCGATGAAGTTTGAAGAAACTATTGGGGCAAATCTGAAACCTTTTAATAGTAAATAAGTTTCATCACTATAGAGGCTTCTCTTTTACACAATTTTGATGTTAGTGTCCATATTTCTCATGAATTTATTTACGTTCTTTGTGTCGTCCCGTCTGAGACTCGGTTTCATATGTTTTCCCTATAAAAGAGGCTTTGGAATATTACGCCTTCCTGTGTATCTGAAATTCATGCTGTCTCTATGTTAATAAGTTTATGTTCCACATCCTCTGTTCGGATCATGTTTTGTGGTGAGTTTGCCTCTTTCATGCAGTATTGTTGGTCTTGAACGGTGGGTTTCTAAATTTTCCATGTCGTCTATTTGTTTCCTATCATTTATTTGTTTACTTCGTTCGACTACTGTCTTCCTTTATTAATATGTATGTCTTTTATCTCTACTGGTTCCATCCACAGGCAGACGCCATGGTGGGACAGTGTGTGCGTGCGTGTGTGAATGTACTTTTCGCGTGCGAGTTTATGTTTATATATATATATATATATATATATATATATATATATATATATATATATATATGTATGCATATATGTATATATATATATGTATATAGGTATGTATGTATGTATGTATGTATGTACGTATGTATGTATGTATGTATGTATGTATGCATGTATGCATGTATATTATATGTATAATGAACGAATTAAAGAAACAGTGAATTAGCGCTGAATAAATAATGTACTCCATACAGTAAAATGTAAACAAAATTGCTACAATTGCTGCAATATGAATGAACATTTTATAAACCACGATTCAACTGTAATACCAGTAGAGCCGATTATAAAACCAGAATTAAATTTGATTTAAAAAGCAACGCTATAACCCTCAACTGTATATCAACACTGGACGCTTATTTGAATTAATTCACTTTGGAAATGTCGTAAGTGATAAAGGACCCGAAATACCTGTTATATGGTAGCAAGGCGTGCAAGAAATAGCAGCCAAATCTTTCCTTTTCTGATTTCGATGTCACATTCGTTGAAAGCATGCGAAATAACCGGGTAAAGAAAAAAATTATCCACGAAACAAAATTTCGTTGCTAGAAAACTCAGACTTCCCAGGTGATTCAACAGGTCACGGGTAGTCTAGTACATTTCTATATTTGACATAATAAGCATTTATAAAGTTTGAGACCACGTGAATTCTTTTTTCTAATAAGCGATTTTTGGTAAAAAAAAAAAAAAAAACTTTTAGAGAGAAAAGGACGAATTGTCCATTAAGACTCGAATCAACATCAGATGTTCTACTATTAGACAAAAACATCTTTTGAATTCCCCTGTCTCTTTCAGGAACTTCATTTTACCAACTTTATATTTAGTTGCTAGTAATAAGCAATTGCGTGTAAGTATTGGGCAAATATTTATAGCATTACAGGCTTCGAGTTTCATTGTTCCAGAATGACACTGCAGAAGCTCACAGACTTGGGATACAAGACTTTACCATATCCACCAAATTTTCCTGATCGCTCACCCACCGACTACCACTTTTTCAAGCATCTAGATGCATTTTTAAGGCAAAACACCTGTTCTAAAACCAAGGTCGAAATTGAATTCAAGAATTTGTTGGCATCAAAACCTTTATACTTTTATCGAATCGGCATAAAGAACTTTGTTAATCGATGTGAGAAATGTATAGCTGTTCAGGGATCATATTTTAAATAATCAAACCTTTGCACCAGTTCAGTTTTTTAAAGGATATAGGATGATTTTTAAAATCGGCCATTATTTTCCTAACAAGCTATTTCACGTTCTCTCCAAATGCTTATGTCATCAGCAACATACAATTCTCATACACTTCTTGCTAGTAAGATTAAAAAAAAAATTATACATATACATACATACATACATGCATGCATGCATACATATATACATGCACGTACATATGTATACATACATGCATACATAGACACAACATATACTCTCAGACATACATATACGTACTAAGACAAGTGTTGGAGAAGTACAATGATGAGTATTTTTTCATATAATTTCAATACAAAAGGGGTAATTT
>NC_068992.1:35574744-35579744 GCF_001194135.2 Octopus bimaculoides | reverse complement strand
TATGTCGATATGCACTATGTATGTCTGTGTGTGTCAATATTTCTCTTTAATTTTATCTCTCATTTTCTCTCTTATTTTTCTTGACTTCCCGCTGTTTTCCTCCCCTACATAAGTCAATGTCTGCTTGTGCTCAATATCTGTATGGAAAGAGAATAAAACCGGTTGAATGACTACAAAGTAGAGATATATGAATTAATTCTCTTGTGAGAATGCAATATCAGTAATGTGTGTGTGTGTGTGTATATATATTTAGATATATATATACATACATACCTACAAATATATATATGTGTATATATACATATATATGTATGCATATATATAAGTATATAAATATGGAGAGATAGATAGATAGATAGAGAGAAGGAGAGAGAGAGAGAGAGAGAGAGAGAGAGAGAGAGAGAGAGAGAGAGAGAGAGAGAGAGAGAGAGAGAGAGAGAGAGAGAGAGAGAGAGAGAGGGATGTATATTTAGGCCGAAGATCGATTGAGAGATGTATTTTACAGTGTGTTTTAAAGTTTAGAGGTAAGATTTTGGTGAGCTGAATTAGGCACATCCGATTTCAATTATATATAGAAATTATTTACAGCTTGAATTCTCTTCAGAACTGCAGTATGTCACGTTTTTAGTTTTCTCTACCTTAAATTAAAGACCATTATGTCTACTGATAATAATCTTATACTAAATTCTGCATCTGTTTGATATCATGGATTAAGAATATAATTTACTTACGCTGGTTCAGATTTAGTTCTCTGTTGTTGCTACTCGATCACTTATACTTCTTCAGACGTTACACTTTACGTTTCCTTTTTTTTTTTTTTTCTAAATACGGATATTCTTAACTTTAAGTAAGTAGTCATTAATTTTGAATAGTCACTCAATCACTAAATAAATGTATACTATATATAGATATCATATATCACTTTAGATACATAATTATATGTTTTGTTTTTATTTATGTTTCCTCCTGTAGATAGAAATGATGGCGTGTTCTACATAGGAAATTTTTTATTTATTACTATATTGGCGCCGAAATTTGCCATATCCATGAAATTCAAGTATTGACAAACCTGACAGCGGAAAATCTATAAAATAAAGATTTCATTAGTCTGCAGTGTTGACTTTAACTCTTAAGGACAGTACACATTTAGAGATAAAGGCTTCTTGTAACTGACTTGGCTGTTACATGACGGCATAAGCTTTACAGTATGAATCTACGGGTTTAGGGTGGAAAAGAGAAAAAGTGAGAGGGAGAGAGGGGAAGAGAGAAAGAGAAGTAAGGCAGCGAGTTAGCAGAATTGAATCACAAACATGCCAGACAATATACCTAGCGACATTTGTTCCGGCTTTACGCTCTGATTTTGCCTTTTAACCATTTCCGAGTCCATAAAATAAGTACCAGTTGAGCACTGAGGTTGGTAAAATCGACTAGCTCCTTCCTCAGAATTTCATGCCTTGTGCCTATTGTAGAAAGAATTATTTGAAAGAAAAGAGAAATAACCTCATACAACCATACTGCCATAG
The DNA here is from genome assembly GCF_001194135.2 of Octopus bimaculoides. Taxonomy (NCBI): domain Eukaryota; kingdom Metazoa; phylum Mollusca; class Cephalopoda; order Octopoda; family Octopodidae; genus Octopus; species Octopus bimaculoides. The sequence continues at coordinate 35,578,221 of NC_068992.1, read as the reverse complement.
TAACAGACAGCTTTATACATCATATCACCATCATGCTCTTTTTAAGAACGCAAATACATGAACTCACACAAACACACACACACACACACACACACACACACACACACACACACACTCGCACACACACACACACACACAAACGCGCCCACGCACCCGCGCTCGTGTATGAATACCCATTAAGGAGCAATCATAATTTGGACAAAGCATAGATAAACTTGATGAAAGCATATAATCATGATTTTCTAAACATTACTGTCATTAATTATATAATATAATATCTCTTCGTTCATACGTTAAAACAACGCAAGTTGATCACTTTGATTTTAATGAATGGCACAATTATGTGCTCATTATCAATGTTTAAGAATCCCACTGCATTCATTGTTGCAGCATCAGGTATTATTAAGTGCTTCATCATAATTTATAAATAGGGCAATCTATCGATGAGTACAGGTTGTAGTTTTCATTATCAAACATATCAGATATACATTGAAATCTTGTTACAAATTAGTTACACTTGACATGCATCTGTATGTAATATATTTTGCGTAGCAGTTCTTCAAATTTTCATATTTGTGAATAACCAATCTCAGTTTTTAGATTAATTCATATAAATTAATTTTAAGATTATATATTTCGGTAAGTCGATTTATCCATTTACATTCAAGTACAATTTTTATCACACGCGTACACACACACAAATACACGAAGAGCAATTATGATGTTAAATTACATTTTTGAAAAAACATAGCGAGGATTCTTCTTGATATATAATATATTAGAAATGCAATGCATTTAATTCAGAGATAAAAGACAATTCTATTTTCCTTATAAAATTGGGATTAAGATATACGTATGTCGTGTGGAGAAAATTAATTACTGTTGATGGTGTCTTCATTTTATACGAAATAGGTTTCATATATACATGCATATATTTTTGTATGTGCTGTAATTTCGTATATGTTCGAGTATTTATGTGTGTGTGTGTGTGTGTGTGTGTGTGTATGTGTGTGTGTGTGTGTGTGTGTGTGTGAGAGAGAGAGAGAGAGAGAGAGAGTATGCGTTAGGCGTAGGGATGGCTGTGTGGTTAGAAGCTTGCTTCCTAACCACAAGGTTCTGTGTTCAGCCCCTCTGCGTAGCACATTGAGCAAGTGCTTTCTACTGCAGCCTTGGACCTACCAAAGATTTGAGAGTAGATTTGTGTGTGTGTATCTATGCGTATCTTTGTGCCTGTTTTTCGCTACCACAGTTTGAACACTGGCGTTGGTATGTTTACGTCCCTGTGACATAGTGGTTTGCAAAGAGACCAATAGGACAAATACCTGGCTTTAAAAATATAAGTACTGGAGTCGATTCGTTCGATCAAAATTCTGCATGGCCAAAGTCTGATAACTGATACAAGTAAAAGATAAAAGATATAATCCTAGAGGGTTTACATAAAGTAGGACTAAATTTCTATGTGCCACGTCAATGAAATTTACAAAGTGCTGTTGCGTGATTTTAAGGAAAGTAACATTTATGCAGCAATTGAACACTATTCCTAATCTCAGAACATTAAGGAGTTACTAGTAATATTCAATGCAAAATATATGACGATGAAAATATCAAAAAGATTACCGAATAATTGACGATGATGATTATTACAATGACGATGAAGACGATGGTCATCACGATCATGATAAATTGCCAGATGAAATAATTCCCTTCTCAAATACACATGTAAATGATTACATTTTCACCAGTTTGAATAAAAAGCTTTTTCAGAAAAAATTTCCTTTCCTTTCATAAATTGAAATTAATGATAATGAAAATAAATATAATAATAATTAAATAGCTTCTCTCATAAAAAGAAAACAAAGAACATAAATAACACAAAAGCTAATAATATTATTAACATCCATAATTGTTTGTTTATTTTGTAAATCGTATTTCGAAGTGAAATTATCAGTGATTTAAAGTTTGTCAAGAGAGTGTAATCTAAATTGAAGAATATGAAAATATATTTGAATTTATTATGACTTTCCGTTTCTTTGTTTCATCTACTTTTTGAACGCATTTTTTTCGTTTTCATAATGATGGGAATTAATGTTTATATCCTATCATAATATTATATTTTCATCAATTTTCATTAATATATATCGCGTGTATATTTGCCTATGTGAGTTTCTATGTTTAAGTGTCCTTAATTCCATAAATTTTGTAGCAAAAATAAACAAATCAAACACATTCGTAAGTGAAATTTTAAATTATATAAATTTATGTTCATTATGAAAAATCTGTATTGCGACGTTAACCAAAAACCATCTCCTGATAAGCAAACACATGAGTAAGTTTCAATTTCTGGTGAAAGCTAATTTATTTATATTTTTCACTAATGGCAGCATCCTAAACTCCCATTTCTCCTCAATGTAGCCAATTTCCATTCCATAGAAATCAACTATAGCTACATTCCTAATGCTGATGCAATCGAACCACTTTTCATCAGATTAAATGTTACATGTTATTCTAAAAACTGAGAATAATAATACGTAAGATGGACAAAAGTTTATTGAATCTTCGTCATTTGCGCACTATCAGAGACTCAATATTATTACTTGTGCCATAAAATTTCATTATACACACACAAAGACATATGATATACATAATATATATGCGTGTGTGTTCAAGTGTGCGTATGTAGGTCTATCTATCAATCTATCTTTCTTTCTACCTATCAATCAATCAATCGATCAATCAATCAATCAACCAATCAATCAATCAATCAATCAATCAATGTATCTCTATCTGTCTCCATATGTGTGTTTATATATGTATATATATGTCTATCTATCTATCTATCTATCTATCTATCTATCTATCTATCTATCTATCTATCTATCTATCTTGGTTTTGCATCGGCTCTTAAGGTAATCGCCTTTTTCTACAGTTTATTGAATAAGCTAGTTTTAAATTTTCGCACACGAGGTGTGTAAGGCACTCAGCTTTTGCCTGGGTGTGTTTTCCAAGAAGGAAATTTAACCCTAGGAAAACGAAGAATACCTATAGAGTGATACACAATAATGTAGGAGGAGTAAATGATACATTTGCCATTGTCAAGTAAAGGGTTAATATTGGTTTCAAATTTTGCCACAACGTCTGCAATTCTGGGGTATGGTTAAGCCGATTGCCTCGACCCCAGTGCTCAACTAGTACTTATTTTATCGAAAGTATGTAAGGCAAAGTATAACCCGGCGGAATTTGAATTAAGAAAGACGGACAAAATGCGCTGAGTATTTTTCCCAACGTGATAACGATATATACATACACACATACATAAATATATGGGCGCGCGCGTGGCTGTGTGGAAAGGAGTTCGCTTTCCAACCATATGATTCCGAATTCAGTCCCACTGCGTGGCTCCTTGGGCAAGTGTTTTCTACTATAGCCTCCGACCGATCAAAGCCTTGTGAGTGGATTTGGTAGATGGGAACTGAAAGA
>NC_068992.1:35573062-35573960 GCF_001194135.2 Octopus bimaculoides | reverse complement strand
ACACACACACACACATATATATTTATATATAATGAAGCAAATCCTCCAAACGCACACCATCACAAAGAGCAAAAGACGACCCAAGTGAAAGAAAAATTTTCTAACACAAGCCCAAATACACTTTCAGTAACATTGAAACCGACAGTAAAAAAATGCGGAAGACCTGTGGTATATGCGTCAACCTAATTGAAGGATCGGAGCTCTCCTTTAAACAGAGTCAACGTTTTACAGTGTAAAACAACTTCACATGTGCTTCGGAAATCCTAATATATGTGTCAACTTGCTAAGAGTGTCGAGAGCAATACATTGCTCATGCTAAAATCAGTCTACGTGAGAGGATGACCGTACATAGGTCCCAGATTAAAATACGGGAATACAGAGAAACAGCATTAAGTGAACACATTAACATTTGCATCGCTAACAAACAACCTAACTTTTGAACTTTTCGCCTCTACAATTTCAAGGAGAATGCAACCTCTAATCAGTGCATTAGCAAAGAGTCATATTTTATCGCAAAATATAAACCTGGGATCTTTTTTAAAACGGGGGCCACATTTTTCATTAATGTTTTACGTAGTGTTTTTGGTACCGAAAGACTTTCAAACTTCGTATACTTATCTATTTTGTGTTATAGAACAGAAAAATATTTTTGTATTCGAATTTATTTCATGTAAAAAATTGTCTTATTTCGATAATTTCAACCAATCACTGACAAGTATTCAGTTGTTTACATTTACTCCTTTGGCTGATTAAGCCATAGCTTCGTTTTATTTGCTTTTTTCATTTTAAATTTGCTTTTTTCATTTTCTTTTTTTTCTTCGTTTTATTTGCTTTTTTTCTTTTTAAATTTGCTGTTTTACCCTAACCCTAACCCTAACCCTAACCCTATCACCGATAG
>NC_068992.1:35569145-35572996 GCF_001194135.2 Octopus bimaculoides | reverse complement strand
GAATTGTTTCAGAATCGTTTGTTTATGTAGTCGGCACTTAATGTATATCGGCTGAATGGACGTCAGTGATTGGTTGAAATTACAGAAATACGACAACTTTAACACGGAATAACTTAGGGATTTCTTTTTTTTTAAAGAAGACTAAGAGAAAAAGATGTTTTATATGACACATTCTACCAGTGTTCCAAGTTTCAAAATGTTTCGTTAATGAAAAATGTGGCCCCGTTTTAAAAAAGATCCTAAACCTGTTTTGAATGTTTCCACCACAGATGACACGACTACAAGGATATTATAATAGTACCCACTCAAATATCAAAAATGGCAGACAAATGTGGAGCAGTGGTGGTGTGGTGCGCGGACCTATGCAGGGAGGAAGCGCTCAGTCAGCTTCGAAATCCTCTCTTCTATCGCCTCCTCCCCCAACCCTAATTTCTCCCAACAGCAGCGCATGTCCTCCACTATCCATGACCCCGTCTCCTCTTCTGCTCCCCCACAGCCACTACCCTCAACGTCTGAACACCCCATACCTCCACCATCTATTTCCTTCCCAAAATACATAAACCCGACAACCCTGGCCGTCTCATTGTTTCCGCCTGAAATTGCACCACAGAACTCATTTCAAAATACCTTCACCGTATCCTGTCCCCTTTGGTTGCTGCCTTCACATGCCATATACGACACCAATCACGCCCTTCGCCTTTTTAATTCCTTCTCCTTCCCTCTTGGCCCCTCACACCTCCTCTTCACCTTGGACATCAAATCCCTATACACAGTGGTTTCCCATAATGATGGTCTCTTAGCCCTCCAATACTTCCAAAACCGTCGCCCCGATCCCACTCTCAGCACCTCCACTCTTCTCCGTCCGGCAGGGCTCATCCTACCTACAACTGCTTTACGTTCGCTGGGGAAATCTACCAACCAGTGTCTGGGGTTGTTATGGGAATGAGAATGGGCTCCATTTTCGCCAACCTGTTTGTTGGTCACATTGAAATCCAAGCATTCTCCCAATTATCAGGTCAGGCACTGATTATGCGACCGCTACAAAGACGACTGTATGGGCGTCACCTCCCTCTCCCGCGAACAACACTGCCACTTCATCTCTTTCCTCTTTAACTTTTACCCTTCTCTCCAGTTTACCTCTACCCTCTCTAATACCTCTAAACTTTCTAGATATCTTTTTCTCCTCACATCCCTTCCACTCCAAACGGGCCATCCCCTACTCCAAGTTCCTCCGCCTTCGACTCTTGTGCAACCGGGACCAGAATTTCGAGACCTAGTCCCAGTACCTTGCCCGCCTGTTCATGCATCGAGGATACCCATCCACCCTTGTCTAAACCGCCCTTGTCCGCGCTCGTCAAATCGATCTCACCACCATCCACTCTCCTTTCTCACACCAATCCCCCAACCGCATCCCTTTCCTCTCCCTTTCCACCCCTCCACCCTACCCTTTCGCGGAGGATACTACGAGCCTTCCGTCGTCTCCAGTTAGATCCCACCTCACCCCATTTCCCCCGACCCATCCTTGCTTTCTTTTAAACGCACCCGTAACCTACGAGATCTACTGGTCCGTGGCACCTTCCCCTCTTCCATCCCAGCCCCAACCGGATCCTTCACTTGCTCTAGATCCCGTTAACACACCTGCCCTTTCATCACAAGCACCACCGCTCTCACTGGATCCAGCCAGCACACCCACCACATTAAAAACTCCTCTTGCACTTCTTCCAGCCTTATCTATTGCATTAGATGTAATCTCTGCAACAAACTCTGAGTTGGTTAGACGGGCTGCCCGGTTCAAGGAACATCTACCTCCACTTCACGTCATTTCTGCTTGGGCAACCACTCCACCTCTAATATCCACCTTTTTTTTTTGCCTCGCCCTGCACCACGGATCCATACACTCCCAACTCCGCCTGGAACAGCGTTACATTTTCAGTCTAGAAACACAACTCCTTTCGGACACAACACCCTCCTTAAAAAACAACTTTTTATCTTATTTTATCCTATCTTATTCCCACTCACTTTTTTTACACTGTTATTCTGTTTTTCAGTTTTTTATCGTTTTGCCGTCGAGTTTTTTAATTTAAAAATTTTTTTACTTGTACTAATTTTTTATAATTGCATTAATTCTATTTTATCCATTTAATTATTATTTTTTTGTCTTTATTCTTTGTATTTTTTAGAGCGTCTGCTAATATTTTGCATGTACCATGTCCTTGCGTTGTTTTCTTATTTCTTATGTTTTTTCTTAGTCTTTTTGGATTATATATATATATGTATATATATGAAAGAAGGTTTTAAAATGCATTAGACTTTTAGAGATGTTTATTGACTTGACCGGTTTCATTTCTTTAGAAAAAGATAGTCAAAAGTAAAATGTAAAGTTTTGAATAAGCTTTGTTGTGTGAAGTATTGGTTATCACAAAAGTATTAAAATACAGATATATATTATTTGATAATAAAAAAATATTAAAAACAGTTTACAAGAAAGTATTCAAGAAAGTATTGTGTAAATTCTTAAATATATCCCCTTCTGTATATATATACTACTAAAAAAACATGATTTTTATTGAACTCAAATTACTTATTGTATTCCCGTTCTTGAATACTCTCTTGAATACTTTCTTTTAACATAGGTTAAAACATAGGTTGCTGAATTCATCCTTCCCTGACATACAAACATTTCTCCGGGTCCTGTGCCAAGCATGCAAGCCCACACAGTGATAGAAAGTTGCACCAGTTGTACCGAAAACCCGAGTAAAAACATGAAAAATAATATTAGCTTTATGTTAGATACTTTTTTTAATATATTTTGGGCAAGAAACCAGTTACATTAAGTTTATACATTGATTGAATACATGTAGTATCTAACCTCATAGTTACTTTCATCAGACCATATTACTTTCGACCTTTGCTCACTGGCCCAATTTGAGTGGTTTTTGTCCCACCGAAGACGTTTCTCCATATTCGCTTCAGAAACCCATGGTTTTGTCCTGGCTTTACAGCCTTTCAGACAGTACTCTACAAGCCTTCTTCTAACAGTTCCGGTTGATATTTGAGAAGTAATTGCCTCGCTGAAGTCTGCACAGAGCTCCGACTATGTTTTTCTCCTGTTTCTGAGCGACTGACGGATGATGGATCTGTCATCACGAAGTGATGTAACGTTTTTTCTACTTGTTCTTTGTATTTACTTCACATCTTTTGTTTCCCTGAAGCACTTGAGAGCCGTTTGAATCGCATATCGAGAACATTTCATCTTCTGAGCAATTTGCATTTTGAGACATTCCAGCTACCATTTAACTTCGCTCACACTCACTGAACTCCTTTGTTTTAGGCATTTTACTGTTTATTATCTCTATTTAGAACGTGTTTTACTGTTTATTATCTCTATTTAGAACGTGTTTTATTGTTTATTATCTCTATTTAGAACGTGTTTTATTGTTTATTATCTGTATTTAGAACGTATTTCAGCATAAAACTCTGAAATGATCAAGGAAACATGAGTTAATTTTGGACGTTGGTTATGTATGTACAGTACAAAGCGGTACCTGATGCTAAAGAAGGGTCAACCAGATATTAAAACTAATGTATATTTTGAAATATACTATAATCTACCATGTAAAAGAGGTTCGTTAACACTGAGAGAGCAGAACACCAACACGTTGGGGTAGACATTGGAGTGTCTGTGTGGTAAAAAGCTTGCTTCCTATCTACACAGTTCCGGGTTCAGTCCCACTCTGTGGCACCTTGGGCAAGTGTTTTCTGTAGAAGGCCAACCAAAGCCGTATCAGGGGATTTGGTAGACAGAGATTCAAAGAAGCCCATCGTATATATATATATATATATATATATAT
>NC_068992.1:35567866-35568923 GCF_001194135.2 Octopus bimaculoides | reverse complement strand
TATATATATATATATATATATGCATGTATGTATGTATTTGTGTGTCTGATTTCCCTCCACCATCGCTTGACAATCCATGTTGTTGTGTTTACGTCCCGGTAAATTACCAGTTCGGAAAAGAGACCGATAGAATAAGTACTAGGCTTAAAAAGAATAATTCCTGGGCTCGATTTGTTCGACTAAATGCGGTGCTTCAGCATGGCCGTAGTCAAATGACTGAAACAAGTAAAAGAATGTATATATATGAGTGTGTGTATGTTTGCGCGCGCGCGCGTAAGTTTAAAAGGAGTGAGAAGTACCGTTTTGTCGATGGTTGAGAAGGCTTGAAGTGATTGTTTCATAAATCCCACTGCATGGAGTTACGAATAGTGATTAATTGATGGTGTTTGAGAGCATTCTAGTACTGTAGCTACCAAATATATATACAGAAAATAATGGATTGACTATATAGCAGTTGCAGAAACAACATTAACGGAAATAGCATGAATCCCAGATGAAGATTAAGATTCGAGAAGCATTTTAAAGAAACATTAGATAAATAAGTCGGATAAGAAGAAAACATATTTAGAGTAAAATAGAAGAAATCTAGGAATAGATAACATAAGATTTCCGTATGGGTAAATGTTTGTGCATGTAGCTCTGCCTTCATCTGTGCATGTGTGCGTGTATAGGTGAGAAAATAGATTTAGAAACATTAGTAGCGCATAAATATTGCCATTGACAATATAAGATCTATATACATAAATAGGATGCATCGAATGTGGAAAATGATACAACAATGCTTACATTTGTATACATATATTGGTACATAAACGCTAGTAGCCATATATGCTTACGACCCACTTCATATAGATATAATATACATGAATATGGCAAACGTATACGCTGATATACATGCATTTCTACACATGTATTTCAAACATGCAAATATAATTAAGCACACACACGCATATATTATACATTTATATATATATATATATACATACATACATGCATACACACACACACACACACACACACACACATATATATATATATATATATATATATATATATA
>NC_068992.1:35564870-35567078 GCF_001194135.2 Octopus bimaculoides | reverse complement strand
TATATATATATATATATATATATATATATATATATATATATATATATATATCCATACACATACACACACATGACAGAAGTGAATAGACACGTCATAAAACATCGTTTTATGTTTATTCTAACTTGTACAGGTTTATAATTATTATTAATTGACATTTTATGTTTTGGATTCTATATATAACTGTTTAGAAAGGATTTAGAAACTGGCATTTTCTGCATGATATCTGTCTATCACAAAATGAAGGCAAAATCATTATACGAGGAAGAATTTTTATTAAACAGACGAAAGCAAAGCATTACGATGACCAAAGTTGTAAGGCCTTCTGCAGTTTTGATAAGTATTTTTGCTTGCTTTTAAACTTTAATTCAGTATTAAGAGTAGCAGAATTTAGATTATTATTTCTTAGGGTAAATTGACAAAGTTTTTGCTTTCAGATACTATAACTCGATTTTCAGAGTAGCAGCATTTAGATTTTTTTTATTTCCAGGCAAGTTGATAAGAGCAGAAGTTGAATTACAGCCTTTTTTTTATTTTGCATGAATTTCGACGAACAAACTAACTTTGCCCTAACAAGGGCAGGTGGCTTCTCCTGCCTTACAGTGGGTGCATTGACTATTTTTGCATTATTAAAAATTTTATACTAGCCATGGCTTTGCTATTTATATGATCAGATTCTCTTCTTACAATATAATTGATATATTCTCATACCACTTCTTGCTAGCTCACCTAAATATACATTAGACATAGCTAATTTTTTTCTTGATTTTACTATAAAATTAATATTACATTAATATTCACTATTATATAGAAAATTATTTTTCATAATGATTTTCGCACTTCATTTTTTGGCGCGTTCGTACTATGAACTTTATATACAGTGCAGGTATAGGATCTAATAATTTTTACAATTATATTTACATTTCTCATCATCCCCCAAAAATTATTAATTCTAAAGGAAATAAATATACAGGCAGGTTTAATTTAATTAACACAAAACAAGTACTTGTTTATTTATCATAAATATCCCTGGCCTGCTCTAATTTTGATGCCTCTATTTACAGGGCGCTACATTGAATACAAGGCCTAATAATAGTAATAATAATAATAATAATAATAATAATAATAATAATAATAATAATAATAATAATAATAATAATAATAATAAAATGCTTTCTAATTGATGTATCAATACCAGCAGATGACAACGTTTCTCTAAAAGAAATGGAAAAACTTTCAAAATACATACAAAGACCTGGAAATAGAGATAACTCGAATGTGGAATCTAAAAACAGAAACAATTCCTATCATAGTAGGTGCCTTAGGTATAATAAAAAAATATTCAGACAAATACATAACAAAAACACCAGGACTTACAAATATATATAACATACAGAAAATTGCACTACTGGGTACTGCACACATTCTACGCAAAACACTTTCAATACAGTAAACATAAGAGCACCACAGCAAACCACAGCACATACCCAAGGCGCACAGAGCTGCGCTCGGCAGTGAAGTGAAAGCACGTTATAAAAATAAAACTACTGAACAATAATAATAATAATAATAACAATAATAATAATAATAATATTAATAATAATAATAACAATAATAATAATAACAACAACAACAACAGCAAAAATAATGACAAAAACAAAAATAATTATAATGTTGTTATTATTATCATTATTATAACAACAACAACAACAACAATAATAATGATAATAAAACAGTAACAATAATAATAATAATAATGAAGAGAAAATAATATGAGCGTACTGTATTGAGTGATGAAGAAATGAAGAAGATACAATGTTGTTATTGTTTCTTTCTCTAAATGGGATACCTGGAGGTTTCTCGTAATGCTGTTCAGAAAAAGAGCAAAAGGGCAGATAGCTCTTCGTTCCTAACGGTGGATACAATGACTATTTTGACATTTTAAAAATCATTTTTATATTAGCCTTTGCAGCGGATAACTTTTTTTATTTTTAGAATTTAAGTAAAATATGTGAAATAAAAAAAAAAAAAAAACAGATCATAGTATTCTTATTTTAATTCAATCATCAACAATGAAAAATATTTCAGATTTTTTTTAACAAAAGAATATTTATTACCTTTATTGCATTGCTTGAAAAAAGTGAACTACAATGAAAAATGCGGGCGCATGCAAATTAATATTCTTAAATTATTACGTCTGGAAAAATACAG
>NC_068992.1:35560256-35562400 GCF_001194135.2 Octopus bimaculoides | reverse complement strand
CATATATATATATATATATATATTTATATATGAAAAATATATATACACATATACAGACATATATATGACAAATATATATATATACGTATATATGTATATATACATATATTTATAGCATATATATGTATGTATGTATATATATATATATATATATATACTTATATGTATATATACATATATTCATAGTATATGTGTGTGTATGTGAGTGTGAGTGTGTGTGTATACGTGTGTGTTCATGTGTGTACATAGGTAACTAGGTAGGTGTAAATATACATATCTGTTCTATTGAAAAACATAAATAAAACAGTTCACCTAATATAATATCACAAGAATTTCTGACATACAAAACACAAATAAAATCGTTTATTGATTGGTACAATTTATTGATAAGGGAAAGTAGATGGTGAAGTTTAGAATAAAAAAGATACAAAAACCTAAAGTGAAACTTAAAATTTGGATAAAGAAATGCTAAAATTGAAAGAAAAATATTTCCGTTATCTCAACAGCAGTGATGTTAAGAATAAGAAGCCACAAGCTTTATTTAACTATACGTGCTAATACGCAAAATATAGGGATTTAGAGTGGTTTTATGTTGTGTTATGTTACATTACGGTACTGATAGATTGACATGTAACAAAAGAAGAAACTGCATAACAAATAGATATTGATGATACAGTGAAGTATGTGTTCAATCACAAGTGCTCGTATACCTACCATACTAAATAAAGTCAGTGTTACAAATGCTTATCGATTCAATTAATTCTCTATTTTACTCCCTCCGCCACGCACGCACGCACACCTATACACACACGCGCGCACAAACACAGTTACACACAGAGACACACACAGACACACACAAGAACACACACACGTACACACGCACACACACACACACGTACACACACGCTCACACACACACACACACACAACTCTAGAGATATTTTTGTAAGATGTAAAAGAAAAACATCATTTGCAGAACTCAAAGAAAAAACATCACACAATTAAAAGACACTACTCGGAGACTACTTCCATATGTTATATATTGTGTGTTGGGAGAGTCATATTGTCTTAATGCCTTATTATCTAGCACACTCACTGGTTCGATTTCTACTCATTTAATACTTATATTTGATTTGCAAAATGTTCGTTGCTTTTAGAACCTTGTCAATGAGTGTTATCTCAGTGCGTTATTGGAGCTGCGGTGCGCGCGTCAGTGTGCATGTGTGCTTATATATGCACATATATATATATATATGTGTATGCATATATGTATGTATGCGCGTATGTACGTATGTATGTATTTTGCATATTCATGTGTTTGTGTGTTTGTATGCGTGTGTGTATTTGTATATGTATCTCTGGCTCTTTGTGCGTGCGTGCATGTATGAGTGTGTCTGTGCGACTGGCTTGTGTGAGTCTGGCTTGTGCGACTACGAAAATGCGTCTGTTATGTATGGATGTGTCTGCATGTGCATCTGTTTGTGTATGTGTGTGTGTGTATATATGGTCATGTATTTCCGTATCTCTTTGTGTGTGTATGTTATTGCTTGCCTGTCCGTACTACCTATGTACCTGTATATCTACCTATGTATCTATCTTTTTACCAACATATCCATTTACCTACCTATATATATATATTTCAATAATAGGATAAAGTCTTCATAAGACTAAGTAGTTAGCGTGAAAAAAACTCATAAGGGAAAAAAAACCATCATTTGTCCCTATAAATATATTTAATTTATATAAGGGCATTACTATACATTACTGTAATTCAAAAAGCCCGCCTTTTTTCATGGATATATATAGGGATAAACAATCGTCTATGTGCTATGCTGAATACATATGTGTTCGTCGAGTATATTGATTTTTGTTTATTTTTATGTGTCTCGACCATACATGTACTGGTGAATAAAAGATGCAGATTACTGCGTTGATTTACCGTTAAGTGGACATCCATTTTGCTAGAAGTAGACCACCTATGGTCTGAACACTACGAAAAGATTGTTCTCAAGAAAATTCATCAAACACCAGAACGCAAGCGAGCAAGACAAATGAAAAGATACAAAATATAAAGATTAATCATAGACCAGTTTCACCATTAATATTAAATTTTCACCCTTATTATTTAAATGTATATATATATA
>NC_068992.1:35555099-35559759 GCF_001194135.2 Octopus bimaculoides | reverse complement strand
TTGTTTTGCAGTGCTTCTCTTCTGTTGTGTGCTTCGATGAAATTCCTTTTTCTCCTGGGGAGAAAGGCTGCCGAAACAGTTTCCAAGCTTTGAACAGCTTACAAAGACGCTGCCATGAAGAAAACACGTTGAGGTTGACCGTCCACCTGCCGAACACATGAAGACATCGCGGTAATTCATGAACCACTCTTGGGCATCTGTCGCAGAGAAATTGATGAAGTTTTTTTTTATATGACTGGTGTGTCCTGGAGCTCTTACCAACGATTTTTGAGTGAGGAATTGTGAATGAAAAGAGTTGCAGCAAAATTTGTGCCTCGCATACTTAAAGAAGATCAAAAGCACGACTGAATGCATGTCATGAACTGAAAGAAGGTAGAAGTTGATCCGGACATTTTATCGACATTTGTTTTTTTTGTTCCCGCGAAAGAAAAGAAATATTTAAAGGAAAACGTTTTGCAGATGTGGAAGACGTGAAGAAAAAGCGACGGAGGCGTCAAAAGGTATCACTTCACAAGAGTTCAAGGACTGCTTCGAACAGTGAAAAACGTGGTCAGACCGATGCCTTGCTTCAAATACAGAATACTTTGATATACATGCACATACATACATGTAACCATACATACATATATTTATATACACACACACACATATATATATATATATATATATATATATATATGTGTGTGTGTGTGTGTGTGTGTGTGTGTGTGTGTGTGTATATATATATGTGTGTGTGTGTGTGTATGTGTGTGTGCATGCATGCATGCATATACGTGTGCGATGTGTATGTGTGTGTGAATATATAGGCAGTGTGATGCCACATTCCTGCACACTTCTTCCTGCCGTCAATGTGATGAGACGAGAAGCAGCCAACTATCTCTTTCATATTCCCCAGTGCACAGAGTGTTACTAAAATTTCCCGCGGAGGAGATAGATTGAACGAAATAGAGAGAGATAGAGTGAGAGAAGAGAGAAAAGAGGAAGAGAGAAGAGAGAAAGCGAGAGAGAGGTGGAGAAACATTAAGTTGTATTAAATGACCTCATTTACCACAGCCCCGTCTCTCTCTCCCCGTCTCTCCCCACTTCTCTCTCTCTGTCTCTCTCTCTTACACTTTGTTTTACATGTGTCTTGTCTTTCTGCATACGTGAAGCCGGGGCGTGTAATCGAGATCATTTAATAGATTTTTTATGTTTCTCTCGTTCCCACCCTACCTCTCTTTTCATATGACCATATTTTCCTTCATGTGTATGAAGAAATGGAAAGAATGTACGCCAAATGTGTTCAATTAATAAATTGTAATCCCTCCTGTCTCTCTCTCTCTCTATTTGTATTTCTCTGTATGCGCCTGGGTGCATGCGCGCGTGTGTGTTTGCTTCCAGTGATAAAAAGTATTGCTACCATAAATAATGTCTTCAAATCAGTATCAATGTCCACTCAACCAAAACCACCAACGTCCAGGCGCCCTTCTCAATCGCCTCAACACCTTTGAAAGTGTGTAGTTATCACAGTATAAAAACAGTTCATCACTACGCTTTCATAATATAACGCCAGGTGTTTATACCTCTATATTTCATCGTTGGTTCCATCGTCACTATCTACTAAGCTAAGGGAAACATCTCATTGCTAGAAAGTTCTGATCTAGATCATTCTCTAAAGTTTGCTCCATTTAATATCGGGAAGCATCATACCCGGTCAACAGTGTGCCTTACATAAACACCGTGATACAGTCGACATAATATTTGGGATAAAGTAAGTTAAGAAAATATGCAGAGAGTACCGTTTAGTCACGTCATTTTATTTATGACATTACACATAATAACTATCAGTGGTGTTCCGCACTGTAAAGATAGACTGTGAGATGCTTCCAGAAAGTTTGGGTGCTTTTTCAAACATTCATATTAGGGTATGCAAAAAGAAAAGTGTCTCAGCTATTTCTGCGGTGAATATACTTGATCCTTTTAGTGTGAACATTGAACAACTTAAAACCCAAGTGTTCGTAGCCGCCTGACTAGAATCACTAGAATCACGTACTCAGGATTTTACTACGTTTCTGAATCTCTTCAAGGTTTCATGTTACATTTTCATTTAAACAGAAATCACAAACCCCATTTCAAAAATATTTTGTTTCCCTAAGACTGCAAATTTATCCACAGTACAAAAATAAATCAAGATTACAAAGAATATTGCTGGAAAATGCACCACATAAAATAAAAAAAAAACACTAGTAGGCATAAAGCCTAGTGTGCAGCAATGTCTAATAAGAGAAGATCTAGCTATGACAGAGTCAATCTATTCATGAACTGGGGACATGTTTGCAACATAACAGAATGTCAAACAAATATTAAGAATCTTTTCCTAGATATGGGATTAATCTGGGATTAAAAAGCTTGTTCATGGTAAAGCTATTTTTGTATGTATGCCCTTGGTTGGACAGAGCAGAATGTTCGTGTTGTATTGGCGTGGTCCTTCGACATTATTCTGTGATTTTGTGTGTAGGGATGTGTTGTATTGCACTTTCGTTGTGCGATATAACGGGATAATAATAATGTCCTCGCAAATCGTTCGACTCAAAATACTGGTCATAACTTCGACAATACACAACTCTCGGCTTTACACTGCTCGGAAGGATCTCTGCGTATATCCATTTATATTGTGGCACAATCCATTAGGAGCCAACAAATAGGGGAGTTCTATTTCCCCATCACAGGATGCATGCCGACTACTGTATATACAAACGCGCATTGATACGTTGCATGCATCAATGCATACATACTTTTCTCTCTCTCTCCCTCTCCCTCTCTCTATCTCTCTCTTTATGTATATATATATATATATATATATATATATATATATGTATTTATGGGTAAGTGCATATATATATATATATATATATATATATATATATCTATATATATACAAACATACACACACACACACACACACACACATATATATATATATATATCAAGTGTAAACAGAGTCATCGGTTAAAATAACCAACTAAGGGATAAAATATCTGTATATACTATCGGTATGCATTGTTGTGTACCTATAAGATGCTTTTCGTTTCTTTGCATACCTGTATATATTTAATTATTACCAAAATTCGCTATATATGATGGTTGTTAAGCCCAATTTCATATCCTAGTAGCCTCAATTGAATCTCTAAATTACTAGTTCTAGTTGCCTCCCCTTAAACACAACCCGAGGATTCTTTCTCTCTTCACTCTTCTCTCTTGCATGTTATAACGTTAAGATGCTGAGGGACATAAGCGACGTTACATCACCTATATCATTGACTTCTCCCCACCTGAACTACCTTTCTGTACTTGTTTATTTTATAGACAAATCCATTGTAACGGTTTTAACTTGTCACCGGTTAAAATTATCACTGACCAATTGTAGAGACTGCTGGACTTAGACTTGCGCCACTGTAGACCATAGGTGGGATTCTCGGTAATAATTTCTGTGAGTAAATTTTCTTAAGCACCCTACGGTAATTGTTTACATTTACTTGAGATTACTTCGTTAGCACAGGTACCACCCTCTGATAATCATGTTAGTATTTTGCTTATTTACATTTTCTAGATAATTTCTTTTTTAAACATCCTGCCCCACCTTTAAATTGCATCTACCTGTTAATAAATTGCAGTAATCCCTAGAAAATTACTAGCTCACTATTTTACCTACGGACCTCGTAACCCCTAGATGGTAAATTTTATGCTTTTAACTCATTGGGCTTCTAGAGCTTTTGTCTAGGCCATGTATTCTTCCCTTTGTTTATATTGCATGCGCTTGCTTTTTTATTCTGACAAAGCTCCTTGCTTCTTGAATAATTTCTTGTATTTCTCTAATTTTGTCTTATCCACGTGTATCTCTTGCATTTCCATTGCATTGGCAGACAAGTTTCTACTTGTTGCCGCAGCATACGTTGCTTCTTCCATACCCGACATGGGCAGGAAAACAATTTTCAAAAATAAATATTAACGATAATATTTAAACAACAATTCTTTAAGCAATCTCTACAAAACGCAATCAGACAAACTCACCGCGTTGAACGCTTTCTTCAAACCAAAATCACAACACAACTCCAAAAGACTGCTACTCAACACTATATCTTTATTTTGGCACTCCGGCCACTACATAGAGGGGGGACACTACAAGGACAGACAAAACATTACAGCACGTGGGGTACAAAGAACGAATGATGAATGAAATGAATTACTTACAATGAGGTGATGAAATGGCTTACGAGTCCCCCAAAACTCGCAGTTTCATTTGACAGTTCCCTCATACAGTTTATGATCATTTTTTTTCTTTAACAGTTGTAAGTGGCCACAGCTCCTCTGCCGTTACTACACTTGGCAAGGTGTCGTAGCCCACGTATAATCCACTTATTTGAAACTTGTCCGGGTGCATCTGTTGCAATCTCTGCATCACATGTGCTTCCACCAATATAGCTTTCTGTTTTTCTTCAAACGTTTCAGCGTCCAGTTTAAGTCTTACTAATCCTTTTATTCTTGCAATCGTCTTTTCCAACTCTAAATCCTTGTCGTTAAAAATAACTGTTCTGATCTTTTATATTCGACTCCTCCAAGCACCCCTCCCTCCATCCCTGCTCTCCTCCGCCGGTCTATATCCCCTCAAACCAACTCCACC
>NC_068992.1:35552801-35554205 GCF_001194135.2 Octopus bimaculoides | reverse complement strand
CAAGCCTCCACCCGCTGCCGCAGCACACGTTGCCCCCTCCACATCCGACATGGGCAGGTAAACAACTTTGAACAACAAATACCAACGATAACATCCAAACAACAATTCTTCAAACAATTTCAACAAAACGCAAATCAGACAAACCCACCGCGCTGAACGCCCTCCTCAAACCAAAATCACAACACAACTCCAAAAGACTGCCACTCAACACACCTACCACGGCCAGACTACCTCTATTTATATGTCTTGGGAGAACCTACTTCTTTGCCTGGAGGCGTCGACACAACAATATATATATGTATATATCAGGTCATCCCACAAGTTTTGTCCGAATTTTGAATAAGGAAAACAAATGATCAAATGTTATATTCAATTGAAATTTAATCATCAATGTACTTTCCCTGATAATCTATGACTTCCTTCCATCTATTTACAAGCTTTTTAATCCCATGAATGTAAAGCTCTTTTGGTTTCAAAGCGAAGAACTCTGAAATGTCAGTTTCGGCTTCCTCCTGGCTTGCGAAAGTTATCTTCTCCAAATGATTCTGTAAACTACGAAACAAATGGTAGTCTGAAGGAGCAAGGTCGGGAGAATAAGGTGGATGAGGAATTTTTTCCCAACCAAGCTCTTCGATCTTCTGTGATGTGATCTTTGCAGTGTGGTGTCGCGCATTGTTCTGATGAAACATCACTCTCTTTCGGGTCTTTTCTTCTTCAAAGCTTAGTTCAAACGCTCTCATTGCTGGCAGTCGGCTTGAGCATTGATTGCTGCATCAGGTGATAACAATTCTAAGTGAATTACTCCTTTGCAATCCCACCAGATAGAGAGAAGGAGCTTTTTCCCATGAAGTTTCCTTCTCGGCTGTGGTTGAGCTTTTGACCTTTTACCAAGCCACTGTTTACGACGTTTAACATTTCGATAGAAGATCCAGTTTTCGTCATCAGTCACAAGTCTATCCAAAAATGATGAAATGAGTTTGCGAGAATGGAGAGAAGCGCAGGTGTTAACTCAGGATTTCCGGTTGCTTTCGGACAGCTCATGAGGCACCTATTCTCCAAGTTTAGGAACCTTTCCAAGTTGTTGAAGATGATGAACAGACGAATGATTTGAAATAAGCTTTATTGCCAATTCTTCAACTGATAATGCAGGATTTTCTTCCAGTAATTCCTCAAGGAGCTTATCATGAAACTCAACTGGACGTCTTGTTCGATCTTCTACTTCAAGGCTGAAATCTCCACTTCTGAATTTTGCAAACCATCTTCTGCAAGTTCTTTCATTCAAACATTCTTTCCCGTAATCTGAGTGTATGTTTCAAGTCGCTTCGGCTGAAGGAGATTCCTTTTTTTACTCATAAAACATTAAGTGCCTCAAATGCTCTTTAGATACTTCCATGTTAGAAAGAG
>NC_068992.1:35549206-35552529 GCF_001194135.2 Octopus bimaculoides | reverse complement strand
TATATATATATATATATATATATATATATATGCACATTCTGGAGCATGAAAAGCTTCAAATTGAAACCGGGTTGCAAAAATACTCGTATTACGGTGACTATGATGATACGACATATACATATTTTTGACATTTGCAGAACGAGAGATAAACTAGTTTTCGCAAGTTTATTCCAGTTCACAAATGTTATTGAGAATATCATTTATCTCAGAAATTTCATGTTCTGTAATAAGTATCTCATATTGAAAAAGTGAAAGAGAAGCCAATATAATATCTAATTACTTTTCTGTAGGCTCATGGCCAATCTTCAAAGTAAAGGAAAAAGTGATTGAATCAATACCAGAATTACTGGTACTTATTTATGGATAATATGACAGCCGCGGGGAATTGAGCACATAGCTTAACCTAAATACTATGAGACATTTACGCCGATAATCCTACTCTTTCTTATTACTTCCTAATCTGGTATAATTTCCAGATGTGATAGAGTAGCTAAGTAAATTCATGACAGTGCTTCATTTTGTTCAGCTAACTTATTAGTTCAGTTCTTTAGGGGATCTAGTTTGCTTGCCATATCCCTGGGATTGTTGCTAAAATGTTTGGGCTGATGAAATCAACTATAGTCATCTTCTGTGAAAATAGGTCTAACAAATGATATCAAACTAATCAAATTCATGCTGATTAAATAGCCGCCAAAGTTTTCGCTACTAAAAATAAATATCTTGTATCGAAAGCTGTGTGCCTACTTTGATTTTGAAGGACTATGCTATTTAGAGGTAAGTGATTTGGCTTTGGATACGCTCACTACTGCTTTTAAGACACGAGCTACTGATATTGCAATTGCTTATCTGATATTTCCATATCCACTGCTCTTTTGATAGTAATATATAGTATTTCATTATATTGTATATATTATATATTACCTTAGATTATAGTGTTACCTGCCTATTTTCCCGTAGATACGGCCATATAAGATAGGTTCTTATAATCTCGTACAAGAGAATCGGACTTTCTAATGATAAGTAAAGAATTATACAACGAATCTGATATTTAACATAGTCAATGATCAAATATGAAAAATTCTTTGACTAGAGTTCACGAATGCTATGTTTCAGATAGGAAAACGAAAAGCATTTATAATGTTTTCAAAACTAAGATAATTTTGCGCTTGAAATTATTATAGTTCTGATAAGTGGATCATTTATTCTTTCTTGACAGATCTCACAATATACTAATGATTCACTTATAGAAAGCAGAGTTGCGTGTTTCACAACTTCGTTAGGCGACTACATAGTTTTGCGCGATACACTAAGCAAATATTTTCTACCACAGACTTTGGTCGACGAAAGCCTACTGAGAGAAATTTGGTGGGCAAAGTCTATTTGGATGCATGCCTTACTTAATCACCCTGTTGAAACAGAAGCTCAATTATCATGCTGCTACTAAATAGTGGTGTTCAGTCGAATGCAAGCAATCCTACTAGGTTTCCGGGTTGAGATTATCTTCTCTTTCTTACAACACTCAGAGGTAATGATATGGGCTCCAACAGCATTCTGAATTCTGTTTTAGAAACCGAAACCCACCGATATGCACAATTTTTCTCGAGTGGGATGTATCTCTTGCACCACTTGTTTTATGTAATTTAAATATATTGATTGATTCGGCTCGTATTCTCAGAGTAAATGCGTAAATTTTTCTGATAGTCTTCTTTTCCTTAATGATATTAGTGTGTACATTAAATGGGAATTAATCAAACTAACTAAAATTCAAGTACTTAGGTTATATATTGAATCTGGTGTAACATAGGAGTTTGTCGTCACAATAATGTAGATATAGGTGAAGACATGACTGTGTCGTAAGAAGCTTGCTTCCAAACCACATACTTCCAGGTTCCGTCCCAATGTATGGCACCTTGGGCGATTCTTTTATATATATATATATATATATAATAGAAGAATAATTAAAGTGTTCTAATTCTTGTGAAAAAGTATTAGAGATTGGAAGCCGTGTTTCGGTTAGTGTTTAACCTGTGTACCTGCATTTATTACTATTTTACTGATTATCTTCTTCGTCATCTACAATTCCTGCTATCGTTCTGATATTTTTACCAGGCCGCAACCAAAAAATCTAACTATTTTTTCAATCGATTTTCTCGAAATTTGTATTGTGTGTGTGTATGTGTGTGTGTCTTTCTATTTACGTTTGCCCCCAACCACCGGTTGACAACTGGTGTTGGTATTTTACGTTTCGGTAAGCCTAGTGGCTCGGCAAAAGAGACCGATAGAATATTACCAGGCTTATAAAAATGTGCCGGGGTCGATTTGTTCGACTAAAAGTTCTTCGAGGTGGTGCCACAGCATGCTGCAGACTAATGACTAAAACTAGTGAAAGAATAAAAGAATAAAAGATCAATTTAGATAAACATAATAGTTTTCTAAACTATACAAAAATTTATTATAATTGCACGAGGAGGAAATTGAAGTTGTGGAAAATGGCAGATTGTATCATTCATGACATATGCGAAAAACTAGCAATAAATCTAAAATGGAAGTAGTTCAAACGTAATTCGAATCCCAATCGTGGTTGCAAATCATAGCATAACCTGATACCCACGAACATATCCGCTCACATCGTTCAACAACCAATCTAGTTGCTTTGTTTATATTTAGAGAAAAAGCTATTCCGTTATATTTGTTGCAGCATTTTGCCTATGAGTGGCCATTACTTTAAAATAAATAGCAGTGTTCTAATTCTTGTGAAAAAGTATTAGAGATTGAAAGTCTTGTTTCGGTTAGAGTTTAACCTGTGTGCCTGCATTTATTACTATTTCACTGATTACCTTTGTCTTCTGTAATTCCTACTATCGTTCTAATATTTTTACCAGGCAGCAACCAAAAAGCTAACCATATTTTCAATCGATTTTCTCGAAATTGATATTAGATTATGAAATAAATGACTTACGACTGTGTACACAAAGTATATCAAATATGTAAAAATGACAACGAACCAATTACAATAAATAAAATATTAAAAAATTTAAATTGAAGTTATAAACAGAAAACATATCTTAAACGAAGTAGACCTTTGCGAAATGAAAACGAGAAAATTTGATTAATCTTTGACTATCAACGAGGAAAAGGAAATACAATTATAATAAGTTAAATATTAAGTTATAGTGTTCCAAATCAAAGAAAACGATCATTTAAAATACGAAATTTGCTCTAAAATGTTGGCTATTTATGTAGTTTATAGAAAAATTACCGGATGAATTAATATATTTTTGCTGTTCTTATACATGTATAAATACATTATAAATACATAAATA
>NC_068992.1:35543253-35549124 GCF_001194135.2 Octopus bimaculoides | reverse complement strand
TATATATATATATATATATATATTCATATGTAAACTGAATGAAATTAATTAAGATAAAAAATTATTAAACATGCATTAAGAGATGCATATATGCGCCTTGTGTATATGAGAAAACGAGTTTTGTATGGATACATTTATTTACGTGTGTAAGTATGCAGTGAGAGTTTAAACAATACCAATTACTCTTGTACTAATTTCAATAATTTAACTACAGTGATGTTGAATACAGCGGCGTATATCATTCCAAACACTTATTTCAATGTGGTGTTCTGAAAACGGGATATAAAGTCAGACGACATATACAATACCGATTTTAACGGGTGCAAATATAATCATGGAGATATGCATTCACAAACACACATACATACACGCATGTATAGGTCTCAGTATGTATATGTATATGTATATATAAGGTACTGCTCCGTCCATGTTTTCCATGACATCCAGGATGGTTTCCCCGACCAATTCCTGGCACTGTAAGGTTACAGGTTCATGTCATACATAGCGATGCCAGGAATGCTAGACACGAATGCATAATTGCTAGGGCTTGAAATTTGGAGATGTTAAGTTCACATGACCATATTACTTTATCATATTGCTTTATTATTATGTCTGATAAAACCTGACCAATATTAATCTCTAACAGTTGAATCTCAAAGCCTCATACACCAAATATCTGAGAGTGGTATCTGGCACTGTTTGTACCAAGGAGAATTACTCTTTAGAACCTATTCCAGACAACCCAGATTCATCTCTAACGCACAAAGACAAAGTAACTTGCATTACAATAGATTATCAGATTGGAACAATCTTTAAAATCCTCTTTGATGAAGAAGGCACCATCTGAAATTTACAGAAACATCCATTGCAAAAAGAAACAAACCAAAATTTACGTAAAAGACTTGCAAAAAGCCTTGGGAAGCTAATCTGGCCTGCCTGGAATATGTTCTGAAGACTTATTCCCTTTGGTACATCGTTCTGTAAATATACAATTGTATATAATCATGTACATGTTTCCATATACGTGTAGGATCACATAGTTTTAAACTCTTTCGTAAGCCCAATGAAAGGCTATTCTACACTGATAAAGTGTCTAATCACCCACCCGCTATCCTTAGAAATATGGCAAGTAATATAGGAAAGCGCATTTCATCGTTGTCATCGGACGAGGCAGCCTTTCGTGATGCTTATCGTATTATAAAGATGCTTTGCGAAACAATGGGCTCTCAAAGAAGATACGCTATATTGATAACAGAACTAACCATGGTAGAACCCGTAAAACTAGAACTAGAAAGAATTTGTGGTACACCTCAACATTTAGCATTACCGTTTCCAGTGAGTCATAAATATCAAAGAATTTTCAAATGAAGAACGCTAATGGTTAGCTATTCTTGTTGCAAAATCTTAGCCTATTTTATAAACCAACATAATACAACCGTTCTTAAATTCACAAAACTAACGGTGCTGAGGAAAAACCTGGTCCTGAATGTAATTGTAAAGATACGTTTAGCTGTCCTTTAAATGGAAATTTCTTAATTAATGATATTGTATATAGGTGGAAGGTCCAGTAGGATAACACCAATACATACAAAATACCCACAAGTTCACTGAAAATAGCCTGAAAATGAGATGCTCCTGTGTGATGAGAATCATGACGTCCCCTTGCGAGAAATAGACTGGACCGACCGATTATAAATACTATCGGTCGGAATGAAGCTTGTTCAGTTCGCAGTGAAGTCGGAAGGTGTCGGTTGGTTATTTCGTTTGGAATATTGATTGTTGGTTCGTGAAGAGATTGTTGGATTGTTATGTTGTTATTACGGCTGCATCGTTATCTTTTTTACTGTTACTACACTAATACAGTGTACCAAAACCATCCGTCACTATATCGTGGCGGTACCACGACATCGGAGACGGAAGATACATCTAGCGACGAGGGTTTCGAAGCTCACTTAGGTGATTTAACATTTTTTTCGTGATACAACTTGTTGAATGATGAAAGACATATCGGCTTCTGTAATACGGTTGCAAAAGCAACAGCAATAACAGCATCAGGAGTTGCAGAAGCAACTATTACAGCAACAACTACAACAACAAAAACAATTATTGGAGCTATACGCAAAGACGTCTGAAAATGCAGTAAGTTCATTTTCGCCAGACGGCGTATCGAACTCCATAATAAAATTCAGATATAACCCAGAGGAGGTATATCTTTTTCAGCGTACTACAGAAGGTACGAGATTTTTTAGGAAGATTGCAAAATATGGTCGGACGAAGAAAAAGTAAAGTTATTAAAACATAGATATTTCCGTCTGAGCATGGACGATACTGTAATTTCATATTGTCCCAAAAGTCAAGCGAAATCTGTTTTCAGGAAACAAAAAAATTACTGTCTAACATGTTTGGTAATAAAAAGTCTGTATTTAACACTCGAATGGAGTGCTGGAATTTAACTAAAAAAGAGCATGATTACTTTACTACGTATGCAGGGACAATCAACAGAATGTGTGAAAGTTTAAACTTAAAGAACTCACTCCTCATTGCAGCAAAGAAAGATATAGAAATTCGGGCAAGTATTCCTTCAAAACTTGAACAAGTGAACCAAGATTTAACCCTGCAGACTGTTGAAGAAGAGTGTCAAATGATGTTGAACCTGAAACACGACGTAAGAAAAATTCAAGAAAAGGATTTCGCAAGAATACAAGTATGTCGAACGAGAGAGTATAACCAAAGAAGATAGCTAGGTCCTAATCCATGTTACGAATGTAGAAGTATTCATTTTAGAACAGATTCTCCTTTAAAAACCAAAACTGTTACAGTTGTGAAAAATTTGGACAGAAGAGTTCACACTGCAAATCAAAAATACGAAGGTGAAATGTAAAAAAATTCTAAAGTGCTCTCAGCAGAAAGTAAATTCGACTCCCAAATAAGGAAATTTGTACACATAAAAGTAAACGGAGTAAATATTAAATTACGACTGGATACCGTAGGGACATTTCAATCATGAACACCGACACGTGAAAGAAAATAAGGAAACCTATGTTAAGAAAAATAGCGAAAACTGCACGTGGCGTGACGGGTGATAAACTACAGTTTGTAGGCAAAATGTGGAATGATGTCACATTTCGAGGAAAAAACTTGCAAGTTTTCGTTGTAAAGAACGCAATCAATTTGTTTGGTACCGACTAGTTGGAACTATTTGATTTATGGGCTCTCCAAGTTATGATATAAGAATGAAATCCGCAGCGAATAATTACATTACAAGAATGAAAGAAATGTTGAAAAATAAGCAAAAAAAAAAAAAAAAAAAAAAAAAAAAAAAAAAAAATTCAAATACTTTTTCACTATGCGACGATGTCTTAACGTACACGCATAGGGTGGTATTACCAACTGCACTACAGAAACAAATATTGCAGGAATTCCACAGTGGGCACCCGGGAATGTCGAGAATGAAAGTCTTCATGAGAAGCTATGTATATTGGCCGACAATGGACTGGGACATTGAAAATTGTGTAAATCATGTAGAAGTTGAGCGCTAGCAGCCACAGCACCACCGGTGAAATACCAACCGTAGCCTAAGACGGATAGTCCGTGGTCCAGGGTACATATCGACTACGCTGGACTGGTGAACGGCGCATACTATTTATTCGTTGTTGATAGTGGTGCAAAGTGTCCATGGGTATGCAGGTGCAATAAACCAACTGCAAAGGCAACAATAAAGTTCCTTTATGAATTATTTTCCTGACACGGTGTTCCAGACACGTTGGTATCAGATAATGGGACACGATTTACGGGTAGTGAATTCAAAAATAACTGCAAAATATTTTTATCCCGCCCTACCACTCAAGGTCAAACGGACAGGTAGAAAACTTCGTCGCTACTTTCAAGCCAGCATTAAAACATGTAAAGAATGACGTAGGAAATGTGAAAACGCTAACGAAATTCTTGACGGTATATAGAATAACACCTAATCAGGATACCAGTTCCGAAAAATCTCCGGCAGAGTTAATGTTCGCACGAAAAATAAAACCGATCTTCGATAAGTTATTGTCACGAAACCATATTTAAAGGAAATACAAAAAAGCAACAAAACATTTCGAAGTAGGAGAGATCGTACAGGCATGAGTCTCGAATCGCGAGATAGAATTCCGTTTCAATAAACCATCTTTTCACCATGAATTGAAGATTTCTCTCTCATTTGTTCCAAATAATCAAACATATTTGTATACATACATATATACGTACGTAGTACATACATACATACATACATACATACATACATATATACATATATAATTCAACAAGCAAATAAAGTAGCGTTCAAGACATTTGATTTGTGTTACACGTATTTAGTAACAGCTTAACTGTAATCCTTATGACTTAAAATTGATATCATCCAACTCATCATATGTTCGAAGTCAGAGTGGAGAGTATCTGAAAGAAATATATAACGGCTTCTAGGTATTTAAGCCTGCATTAAGGAGTTCACTGCATGTAGTTGCTTTTGCTATCGTAGTGGTATTAATAATTTTCTTGTTATAACTACGCGGTAGAAAAGACAGGATTTTGGCATCGATTTCTCGAGATTCTATATCAGCGACATCAGTCTTTTACACTGGAAACAACACGTGGTAGAACAAATAAGATGTCAATCAATTATTCACCATTTTGTAGCATGTAAGCGTGTTGCAATATTAGCGACAGCAAGAAATGAGTTCATCTAACCGACACAGTACACCTTGTCCACCACCACTAGCATCCAATCTCTGACTCCGCTACTCTCTGCAGTTTGTGCTCATACCACGCCTTGCCTCTTCTAGACCCCCACCTTTCACAGAGTTTCCAGTGTAGCACTTACGCTACCTCATCGTGTCGCCACAACTTGCAATCGTTTTGGGCAAGTCGAAGACATTCGTTCATGATATGAGCAATGGTTTCGTCCACTGTTACAGACGCGGCAGAGTGGAGACATGTGCTCATTCCGAAGGATAACCCTTCAATTTGTGACCAAAGCATGGCCTTGCGCTGCAGTATGATGCTCCCAGTCACATTTTTCAGTGTCCCGTTCTTCAGTCAATCCCACTTCAGTTGTGGCTTGATGGAACTGATTATGTAAAAGGCAGAATCTTTAGCACACCGGGGAAAATACTTAGCGGCATTTCGTCAGTTCTTAGGTTCTGAGTTCAAATGACGCCGGGGCCGACTTTGCATTTCATCCTTTCAGGATCGATAAAATAAGTGCTAGTTGAACACTAGGGTCGATGTAATTGACTATTCCCCTCCCTAAAATTTTCAGGCCTTATACTTATAGTAGAAAATATTATTATTATACTTTTTAACTGAGATTTTGTTGGAAATCCTGAAGTCTTGCATGCGTAGCAGGTTAACTACATGCAGCCTACTGTAGATATTCTGATCGTGCAAAGGAGGCAAACCTTTTGTAATAGTTCTACTGGGCACTCTATTCCGATTTCCTTTATATTCCTCTTGATACCTTCTGATACTGTTCCCAATGACCCAACAATAATTGGCACTGTCTTCACTTTCTTCATTTTCCATATCACGCTATTTCGTAGTTAAGGGGATCGTATAAATTCTTCTTCTTCTTCTTCTTCTTCTTCTTCTTCTTCTTCCTCTTCTTCTTCTTCTTCTTCTTCTTCTTCTTCTTCTTCTTCTTCTTCTTCTTCTTCTTCTTCTTCTTCTTCTTCTTCTTCTTCTTCCAACGAGGTCGACATTACCTTTCATCCTTTCGGGGTCGATAAATTAAGTACCAGTGAAACACTGGGGTCGATTTAATCGACTTATCCACACCCCCAAAATTTCAGGCCTTGTGCCTATGGTAGATAGGATTATTATTATTATTATTATTAT
>NC_068992.1:35541921-35542990 GCF_001194135.2 Octopus bimaculoides | reverse complement strand
ATATAAAAAAGATGACAGAAAAAATGGAAAGAAAAAGAAAGAAGAATATTCAATCAAACAGTTTTGTATAAATTTTATGATATTCTCCTGTCATCTTATTCATTCCTCCAGGGCGTGATGTTAATAATCCGCAAACATATTTCTCCTCATACATTCTGAGAAGTGAAAGTGGGGCAGATTCAGCATATTTTCTGAGAATGTGCACTTTCAAGTCTTCTTCAAAATTGCAGACGCTTGAAGCGAAATGTTCAGCAAGTTCTGTCGAACTACTGTTATTGTACCTGACGTCGAATCTGTGCCCATTAAACCTTTTGTTTAATCGTTCTGTTATACAACCAACATAAATTGTGTTTCGTGCATTCTGCAGCGTACACCTAATGGGAATCTTTACGTGTTCCACCTTCTGTATAAATCATAACATTTCTGTTATGATTTCTGATGGAATTAATTTCACTCATGTTGTTGCACAATGAACAGGGCTTACCTCTCTTGCGGCTGTTCTTTAAGGCACAGCGTGCAGATACTCCAATTTCCGTTTTCTTGGAGTCAGATATAGAGGTCAATGATTTTCTTATATTCTTATTCCGTCTAAAGCTACAATGGGCGGCTGAGGAAATATCTGTTTGAAACGAGGATATTTTTTCGCCACATGCTGGTAGCTTTCATGCAACACTTTTGAAATGCCAGCGAAATGTCTGTGCTAGCTAATAACTAAAGGAATTCCATCATCTATTGTATTGTGTTTGCTAAAATTATGCGTGTAGGTTTGACTATCTTTCCTAATCTTAGCTATTTCATTTACCGTGATTCACTGTAACCTCGTTTGACATAATGACATACAAAAGCACTTGCATGTTTCCAGTAATCCCCTATGTCAGTACAAAACCGTTTTATCCTAAAAAATTGGGATTTCGGATTTGACCGAATAAGATGATGTGGATGATCGGAGCGGCGGTGGAGATAAATGTGGGATGACGTAGGCTTGCAAAATAACTCTGTGACTATTCTGCCTCCAGAAAACTTGACTTTTGTGTCCAAAAGTTCAACGGTAGTTGTTGAAAAACTAGAC
>NC_068992.1:35537946-35540446 GCF_001194135.2 Octopus bimaculoides | reverse complement strand
GACTACAGAATTACCTACTTCAGAAGCAAAGAAAAATAATACAGATAACCACAACACCCGAATGAAACAAAAAAAAAACTGATTTCAGTATTTAAGAGAGCTGAAAAATACAAAAAAGAAGTCATAGTGACTAAGAGCTATGAAGAAAAAGAAGAAACTACGAAAGTTGTAAAATATCTGAAACGGATGGTGGTGTGTTTATGTCCCCGTCACTTAGCAGTTCGGCAAAACTGACCGATAGAATAAGTACTAGGCTTACAAAGAATAAGTCTTGGGGTCGATTTGCTCGACTAAAGGCGGTGGTCCAGCATGGCCGCAGTCAAATGACCGAAACAAGTAAAAGTGTAAAAGAGAATATATATATACTCCATATAAGAAAAGACTCTTTTTAGTTTCCTGAGATGGCTTATATTAAAACAGTTTTTTAAAATTGTTTTTGCGGATTCTTAATACCTACTTCGTGATAGCTTCAGATTTGATCTATCCTCTCGGCAGCCACACGTCTATTGTGTATGCTATTCGCTGCAGTATTCTATTTTTCTGTATGAGTTTTGTTTCAGCACACACGATCTTAGATCATGTCATCATGTCACTTGCTTTGCAAGTACAACCCCGTAATATATATATTTATCAAGTAGTTAGCGTGAAAAACCTCTTTATTTATTAATTATTCCCTTTAAATATGTTTATATATATTAAGGGCATTACTAAACATAAATGCCTCACGCTAGGAGGGACTCTTAAAGTCAAAACTACCATAAACACACATGCGCACGCACACACATATAAATATGTATATGCAGGAGTGGGTGTGTGGTAAGCAGCATGACACCCAGCCCCAGACTTCCGGGTTCAGTGGCACCTTGGACTAGTGTCTTCTTCTATAGTCTCGGCCCGGTCAAAGCCTTATGAGTGGATTTGGTAGATGGAAATTGAAAGAAACCCGTTGTATATACATATATATGTATGTGTTTGATCCCCACCATCGCTTGACAATCAGTGCAGGTGTGTTTAGCTCCCCGTAACTTTGCATTTCGTCCAAAAGAAACCGATAGAAAAAGTACTTGGTTTACGTCTGTAAGTTAATGAAGTACATAAGATAAACGTTTGTTCCTTTGTAATGTGATTTTCGTGTGTATATATATATATATATATATATGTGTGTGTGTGTGTGTGTGTATACAAACTCACACGCGCGCGTCTATGTGTGTGTATTAAGGTGTAAACAAAACAGAAAGACAAAGAAATAGACAGAGACAGTGAGAGCTATGAAGACATATCCAGTTTTCACAAAGTTTTTGGATCTCCTTGATGACTTGCGATACAAAATCGAACTGTGAATTAGAAATAGGGAAATAAAGCCAAAATACAATAATTCAGCCATTATAACTGCTATTTTACGCGGTATGATGTAGGTAGTGTATCGGATTTTTATTGAATTTTGCGATATGAGGAATGATTTTAGTTTTATACAAAAACGTAGGTCTTTATATTCAAAGGAATTTGTCTCTTTTATTCTCACCTCGCATGTAGTAATCTTTCTCGTGTTCTGTTCTCTTTACAATTGCATATGTGCCATATATAGTTTTAATCCTACTTACTCTATATATTCTTCCATTTTAATAGATATTTCTGACCGGAAAGGTCAGTATAATGCTTGCATAGTATATTCTTTTCTATATACAATTCTGCTATTCCTCTTTCGACTTCACCAAGGCAACTGAAATCAGTACATGATTCTGATTAATTTGCACAATGATTCAAGAAGATATTTAGATTTGATGTAGAAGATAAAGCGTAAGAACGCGAAGTGATTTTATAGTACATAGTTTTGAAAAATCATTCTTGGATCAGCTTTCGATTTTCATACAACTTCTGACCAAAAAACATTACAGCATATGATATGGCCATTTGCCTACAAATGCCGACCTTTGTGCGAAATAAGGAATTTAGTTATTATTATTATTATTATTATTATATGAATACTCACAGCTTATTTTGCTGGGTATGATGGAAAGCGTCACTTGTTTACTGGTTATGCTTCAAGAAACCAGTTCCAAGCAATACTGAATTTTGTAGTCGTTCTACCTTCACACTTGCACCAATCTTTCTCAGCCATGTTGGTAGATGAGTATTATTATTATTATTATTATTATTTTATGTTTGACTTTTGCTTTGCATTTGTACAAGTTGGATCCAAGTCTCACCCAGAGACCTCAAGAGACAGCAAATTAGAAGTTCATGTAGGTGTTATGCCTAGGGTACCATATATTTGAATTTGTACAGTGTTGTTCTAGAGAATGTTTAAGAACCCATAAGAAAATTATGTGTTTGTTTTAAAATTTGTGATCACATAGACAGTATTTTACGTAGGATATGGGCAGTTCCCATGAGCACTATCTTTTGAACTTCAGCCATTTTGGGGTTTCCTGGTATCTGATCTAGGTAGTAATCAGCCCGTTTCGCTGTCATTCCCGAGGCACCTATGACAATAGGTATT
>NC_068992.1:35536371-35537198 GCF_001194135.2 Octopus bimaculoides | reverse complement strand
AATTCACTTAGTTATTCCTTTGCCTGTTTTGTTACTGAGTAAGATGCTTTCTTGCTTTCATGTTTTGAGACAAGTTTTAGCATCCAGTCCTCAGAGTTTTTCAGATAGGTGTCTAGGCCAATTGTGGCTACCTTCATTGTTAATGCCAGCTGTAGAAGTCCACGGCCTCCCTCTTTTCTTGGCAGATAAAGACGTTCTATATCTGCCTTAGGGTGGTGCATTCTATGCATTGTCAACAGTTTTCGTATTTTTCTGTCAACATTACATATTTCAGTAATTGACCAGTTAACGATATTGAAACTGTAAGTCACGACTGGTATGGCTAGAGCATTGATCGCTTCGATCCTGTTTCTTGCGTTTAGCTCTGTCTTCAGTATTGCTCTCACCATGCGATAACATTCTGTTCTGATCCTTTCCATCATCACTGAATGCTTAATATTGTCCCCTTCAATTACCCCTAGGTATTTGTAGCTCTCCTCTGGTTCTAAATCTTTTATGATATTTTGTTGGTCAAGGTAGACATTAGATGTTTTTGTCATTTTTCCTTTGATAAAGGTAGCTTTTGCACATTTATCAAGGCCAAATTGCATTCTGATGTCATCACTGAATTGTTTAACAATCGCTAGTAGGCCTTTGAGTTGTTGGTCATTTTTTGCAAAGAGCTTTAAATCATCCATGTAAATGAGATGATTTATATTTTTATCAAATATTTTATAACCATACTGTGCATCATTGAGCAATTTTGAGAGTGGTATTAGGGCTAGACAGAAGAGGAGTGGTGATAGTGAGTCACCCTGGAAAATGCCACATGAAATTCTTACATCTCC
>NC_068992.1:35531757-35534257 GCF_001194135.2 Octopus bimaculoides | reverse complement strand
AGTAAAGATGCACTGGATTCTTTAATCATCTGTCAAGTCACTACAAACACTTCAGACAGATAATACTTTCCTTAAGATGTGCGCTGTACCCAATAAGGCTGCTTTTTGCAAGACATCAATGTTGCATGGGATTTCCAGTTGCCCTTAGAAGTTTTGAAGTTTCAATGAGAGTGAGCCCAACGCTCCGATCACCACTGGTATCACTTTTACATTACCTTCTCGCATTCCATACAATCTTGCCATTTCCACTTTCAACTCGAAGTACTTTGTGATTTTTTTCAACCTTTTTGCTCACAACATTCATGTCATTTCGTATGGCTACATCAATGATCTGACAATATTTGTCTCTCTTATTCAATATGACAATATCCGGCTGACTGTGTTCGATTACACGATCCGTCTGAAAATCATAGTCCCAGAGTATCGTTACTTTTCCATTCTCCTGCATAACTTTACTTGGTACAAGTACCAAATCTCTTCTACTTCAGATTGGTATTTACGGCATAAGAGCCAATGAAGATATACACACACACTTCATCGTGGCGGCGCTTGTATTCTTTTTTTGTGCAAGGCTCTCACATCCACTTACCAATAGGGTCATATTTTCCACACTCTTTCCACACAGTCTGCATTTCTGGGTGTCAGAAGTTTTATAAATGCTATACTTCACTGAATTGGTAGCGAGAGCCTGGCCTTGTGCAGCAATGATCAGGCTTTCGGTGGTACACTTCAAATCACCTCGCTCAAATCACGCCCACGACGCTGTATTATCCTTAACGTCTTGTGTATTCCTTTCAAATTGTCCATGCATTCTCATTTCAAGAAGGCTTTCTTTTCTCTTCTTCTCAGCTCTTTGGTTAAACTCTTCCTTGCCCATCTTTTCATCTGCATTTACACCCATATCTTTCGTGGCATATTGCAGCATGTCTTCATCACTATTTTTCAAATACTCGGCAGTGTTTTCCTTTCACTCCTTATACAATGGTCTATATCAATTAATCCTCTCCCACCGTTCCTTCTTTTCATATACAGTCTGTTTACGTTTGCTTTAGGGTTTAGCGCCCCATGCAGCGTCATCAAATTCCTCGTCCTTCTACCCAGTGTTGATATTTCCTCCTTAGTTCATTTGAGGATGGATGCACTATATCTTACCACCGCATCTGCCCAGATATTCATTGCGGTCAGCAAAATTTTGGCATTGAGGTAAGATTTCAACACCATTTTCACCCTTTTTTAATACATCTCGCTGAGCTTGATTTTCATTTATCCGTGTAGCATGTCATCCAGCTCCAAAATCACTAAATATCTATACCCACTATCGTATGGTCTCTCCTGATGGTAACCGCAATCCTCTGCAGGCTGCTTTCTTCCCTCTTTTCATATTAAGTACTGAGCATTTGGTAATCCCAAATTCCATATCTTTGTCCCTACCACACTTCTGGACTGTTTTGGTCAAGGAATCTATTTCTTTCAGATTTTCAAAACAATTTCAGGTAATCCATAAACAGATCATGTTTCAATAATGGGCCTTTCTTCCCACAACGGTAACCCATCTTAAATTTCCTAAGTGTCATTTTTACGGGTATTAGGGCAATTACAAAAAGTAACGGAGAAAACGAGTCACCTTGGAAGGTTCACCTTTTAATATTAACTTCTCCAAGGAATACATTACTTAAGTACAATTTGGTTTTCCACTCTTTCATGTTATGCATCTGAAAATTTGTGATGTTATCAGCAACACGAAACATCTGCAGGCATTCAACGATCCGAGAATTAGGCACCATATAATATGCCTTCTTAATGTCAATTCAAGCCATAGGCATGCTTGTATGATGTTTTTTTACAATGCCTCAAAACTGTTTCATCGATGACCAGGCAGGTCATCCTTGGTACTCTGAGAACTCTTTCTACATCCTTTTTGTTCCATCGGGATGGTATGAGGCTGCTTTTGTCTCCTTATCGCACAGAAATGTCCATTGCTGACTTTCTCACCATCAGCCGAATCTATTTACAGACCTGTTGAATTTGGTCTACTCACGAAGCTGGTACTCTTCGTCCTACTATTCCCTTCAATACACTCAAATTTGTTTATTTCAGGTACAAGGCAAAAGTTGAAACTAAACAACATTTAATAATACCCTTTAATGATAAATGGCAATAATAATAATAATAATAATAATAATAATAATAATAATAATAATAATAATAATAATAATTGGCAAATACCCAAAGAGAGCGAATAATGCAGATATTGACAAAGCCCTTACCCACCAATGGTTAATGGCCTCTGGCTTGAAATCAGAAACAGAGGGGTTTATCATAGCAGCCCAAGATCAATGCCTACCTACAAAGAACTACCAGGCCAACATATTAAAGAACGGCAGCTCCCCATTATGTCGTATATGCCAACAACAAAATGAGACCATCGATCATGTTGTCTCCATGTGCAGTCTGCTTGCGCCTACAGAGTATCTCAACAGGCATGATAGAGCTGCACAAT
>NC_068992.1:35527506-35531301 GCF_001194135.2 Octopus bimaculoides | reverse complement strand
GTGCTCATGGGAACTGCCCATATCCTACGTAAAATACTGTCTATGTGATCTCAAATTTTAAAGCAAACACATAATTTTCTTATGGTTTCTTAAACATTCACTTGAACAAAACTGTACAAATCCAAATATATGGTACCCTAGGCATAACACCTACATGAACTTCTAACTTGTTGTCTCTTGAGGTCTCTGGGTGAGACTTGGATCCAACTTGTACAAATGCAAAACAAAAGTCAAACATAAAATAATAATAATAATAATAATAATAATAAGTGTTAACTGCACACCTAAACAGGGTGTATATGAAAGAAAGAATGATGGCAGAGGACTGATTAGTACAGATCATTGTATAAGGAGTGAAAGGAGAACGTTAGCCGAGTATTTGATAAATAGTAACGAAGATCTGCTGCAATATACCAGGATCCATATTATTATTGATAATTTTAAATGCTATAGGTAGAGCGATGGTGGTAATGATAATCACTGTGGTTATGGAGATGACACAATGGAAGCACGTTATTTATATATATGTGTATGTGTATACATGTGCCCGTGTATATACAAATAAAGAGAGGAAGAGAGAGATGGGATCTCAATAACAACTCACATGGGAACACCACGAACGACTCTTAAAATCATGATGCAACACAACAAGGGAAGAATTAACGGCGAGAATTAAGCTATAGCCGATCATGGTGAAGGTTTTCCGCCCGGGCATGTCCGAAACCATCCGCATCTGGGGCAGTGATCTGGCCTCGGACGGTCGTTATGCTACAACAGACCACATACACAGTATACGCAAAAACAGACATAAATGGACGAAGGAAGAATACGATACACTTATTGAATGTCATGAAGGATTATTATTATTATTATTATTATTATTATTATTATTATTATTATTATTATTATTATTATTATTATTATTATTATTATCATTTGATGAAAACTCACAGCTTATTTTGCTGGGTATAATGAAAAGTGTCTGCTGTGTACAGCCAACAGACTAAGGTGGCTCTTGTTTAGTGGTCATGCTTCAAGAATTCTGCGAAGAATTCTTGTGATCCAGGCAATACTGATTTTTCTAGCTGTTCTATCTTTACATTTGCATCAATCTGTTTTGAGCTATGTATTATTATTATTATTATTATTATTATTATTATTATTATTATTATTATTATTATTATTATTATTATTAGTGCTGTTGGTAGAAACTAAGAAAACCGGAAAATCCCTTGTATTAGTAACAACTATTTATATTTGGTTTCAAATCTAAGCTTGGGTAAATTTACTCTACATCTTTCAGAATCGATTAAATAAAGCACCAACACATTCTGGGATCGATTTTATCGGTTGACCTCTCTCTTGGAAATTGCTGGAATTGTGCCAAAATTAGAGAGCAGATTTATAATTATTGTACGCGCTGTAAATGAGAGACTCGTAAGCCTTTCGAAAAAATTGCATGAGTTATTTGTTCCGGCGTTGTAGGAGATTGTAGCCATTGTTTTTCAGATGTATCCGGATTTTCGCAGAAAATATATCACCTCGATATTATCATGGAATATAGGTTGAAGCGTCAGGAAAATTTCGGATAAATATTTTCAAAATGATAATATTTTTAGAAGATAACCAGCGGTAGTTTGAATAGAGAAGTGGTTCTTGTAGAACGCGTTCGTCCCTCTTTTTTAGTAATACCACGTCAACTTCAATACCATCAGATGACTAGCAAGCGTTCAATATAAGTGAGAATCATTGTGTTTGAAATTAGCAAAGACAGCAATAAAAACCACACTACCCTCGATCGAAGAGACCACATTTACAGCTGTAACAAAGCCACCACCACCAATAGAAGCAGAAGGAGAAATGGTAGCAATTTTGGTAACGACCTCAACAACGACGCCAGTAGAAGAAGAAGCAAGGCTTAATGCAAAAACTACTACGACAACCACCATTAACACAACAACAAAAGAACAACAAAGACAACAACAGCGAAAGACAAGGTGTAAAAGTACATAAGACAGCATAAACAACGAAAAGAACGTAATCAACAGATAATGAGGTCAGCAAATCCTTAAAGGTAAAGATATCCTTCGTTCATGACACAATCAATGGAGAAACTGACATGATTATATAATATAAGAACGATGTCGTTTACCCCGGTATGATATCGTTTTCACAAGAGGAACTTGTGTTCACTTAAAAGAAGAGCACTATTTACAAGTGCATCAATTGTACAGGCAGGAATTTTCAATAAGTAACTCAAAAATGTCTGGAACAAAAATGCGCTTCCTTTGCTTTCAAACCAGAGAAAAACAGCATAGGACAGTATTGGGTGGTGACTAACTGCATCAAGGAACAGAAAGCTCGTAGCATGGTTTCATGGTTTCAACAACCAGTACCTCAAACAGTCTGCTTACATACATACATATATATATAATTAAGGTTCAGTTCACCTAGGTACTCAAATTCAGACATCTTTCTAATTCGATATAGTCCGCATACCTCAACAATATTATTTGAATATTGAATATCAAGACTCCGTCTAGGGGTATTTGTACGTGCAGACAACTCAATCCAGTTAAATGAAGATATCCGCTCTTGGTAATTCAGACATGTACTTTTATATAAAGGTACTTTCTATATAGTATTTCCAAGTTAGGTGAACAGAATATAAATAAGTAATATGGACGTGCAGGTGTAAATTCATTACGGCCGTTTCAAGCGGCTTGAAATGGTCGTAATGAATTGACACCTATACATTTTTGTTACTTATGCATATATTTATATATTATTTATAATACTATATGATCGAACGCCACGCATCCTTTTCCGAGTAAGTTCTATCTTTATAATTACGATGTGCACTCTTCTACTATCTCTTCTCTGTCTATATCTCTCCCTCACTTGTTCGTCAGACTTTCTGTTTTTCTCTTCCACCCTTTTACCGTCCCCTCTCTCTCTCTCTCACTCTTCCTCCTTGACTCTCTCGTCACTGACACATGACGAAAGGGATCTCTCTTTCTGTCCACTACCTACCTAAAGAAAAGACGTGCCTGTTCCTGTCTCCTCTCATGGCTCGTCTACGTGCCGTTCATAATAATTTTGATATCGTCGTGGCTCAACAGCCCTTACCGTTTGTTTTTACTGTCTTGTTCTCACTCGCCTGTTCTTGTTAACACTTTCACCCGCTGCAAAAAATCCCAAATTTAATTTACTTTGCGGGAAGGACTATTTCAACGAAGTCACGTATTGTCCTTGCCTTCGAAACGCCGAGTAGATGAAACAGAGACAACTGACGAAGAAGTATACTCTTTATGTTACATGTCGCGTTTATCTGTTTGTCTTTTTCGCTGTTCGAAAAAAAGTGTTTTTTATGTTTTCGTTTCTCATTGTGTTTAACTTTTTTTTTTATGTCCTTTACCAATATATGCATGTATGTATACATATATATGTAGATATATACGTATATGTATGGATATATGCATATATTTATATATTATTTATATTATATATATATATATATATATATATATATGTATACGAAGGCGCGGGAGTGGCTGTGTGGTAAGTAGCTTGCTTACCAACAACATGGTTCCGGATTCATTCCCATTACGTGGCACCTTGGGCAAGTGTCTTCTACTATAACCTCGGGCCGACCATAGCCTTGTGAGTGGATTTGGTAGACGGAAACTGAAAGAAGCCCGTCGTATATATGTATATATATAAATATATGAAATATACAAGAATAAGGGCAGGGAATCGTCAATTAATAATAGAATTAATAATTAACAATTTTGC
>NC_068992.1:35526397-35526875 GCF_001194135.2 Octopus bimaculoides | reverse complement strand
GAATAGAGAAATTTTCATTCTCTTAACCATGAAACGATCGTATCCGATTAACTAAAGACTTGTTTTGTTTATGCTTTTCCCTCCGGTTGTTTGTTCTATGTGTGCCATAAATATCGCCATCCATTCAGAGAAAAATTTGTAGTTTGGAATCAGTAGTTCTTTGACTGCTATTTCTAAATTTTCAGTATGTTGGAGAAGCAACTCAATGCTAATCCCTGTATATTTATGATTATATAAATATATAAGTGTATTTGTGTGTCTGTGTTTGTCTCCCCAACATCGCTTGACCACCGATGGTGGTGTGTTTACGTCCCCGTAACTTAGCAATTCGGCAAACGAGGCCGATAGACTAAGTACTAGGCTTCCAAAGAATAAGTCCTGGGGTCGATTTGCTCGACAAATGGCGGTGCTCCAGCATGGCCGCAGTCAAATGACTGAAACAAGTAAAAGAGTAAAAGAGAGTAAAGAGTATATGCAT
>NC_068992.1:35521447-35525771 GCF_001194135.2 Octopus bimaculoides | reverse complement strand
ATATATATAGAGAGAGAGAGAGAGAGAGAGAGAGATAGAAAGAGATCAAAAGAAACCCCCACCCCAAAAGAACGGGAACATCATTGCAGTTCTACGTTATGTT
This sequence comes from Octopus bimaculoides, assembly GCF_001194135.2. NCBI lineage: Eukaryota > Metazoa > Mollusca > Cephalopoda > Octopoda > Octopodidae > Octopus > Octopus bimaculoides. The sequence continues at coordinate 35,525,668 of NC_068992.1, read as the reverse complement.
TGCTCCTTTCCCCCAGATTTTTTCTGTTTCAGGAGAAAGACAAAACAAAAGGCTAGGGTAAGTAAACGACTGCACTTATTTTGGATTTCTTCACCTAGAAGAGCAACACGAAAATGAGGCTGTAAAAATGCATGTGGTCTGTGAACATCGTGGAAGCAGGGACATCTACTCAATAACGCTTGGTCGCAGTCTCCTGCAACGCGATCTGAATTTCCAAATAGGCTTGTACCAAATGTCATCGCAGTGCTCTTTCGGAACGTGTAAGCTTCCGACTAGCTTCTGCTTATACGCTGGCAGGAACTAAACTAAGAGAGTTTATTAAATTTGCCAGGAAACATCTCCTTCATTACTATCAGTGGGTTATTGAAATATGATTTGACCGAGAGGCGAGTGGGATGCAAGCATCGCACAAAACTTCACAGGCAATTTCACAGTCTGACAGATTTCAACTCCATTTCAGGAATCTTTCGATGTGGACTTGGCCAAATCGCAGTCGATGGGTATCTTGTTGGCTAACAGAGAGGAGCTTAACGGTGAGCTGGTGTGATCTCCATTTGTTTCATGTGCTTTTCCACAGTTCGTCTTTTTGTTTGAGCTACAATCCTGGATCTAACGTAGACCGAAGCAAGACACCTACTACCTAAAGTGCCGTCAGGCGCTCACAACTATCTGTGCGGCAGTAGATATTACACTATGGTGTTCTACATAGTATTAGAGGTAGTTTAAAGCGTCGAAATTCTCAGAGCAACACTGGGCGTCAATTAACCGGGCTGAACTTACCAGGAAGACTTTTGTGCAGGGGCCAGTGGATTACTTCCAGGAACCTCTGACCTGCCAACGGAAGACCTGTTAACCTTTTCAGGCATGGAAGTTCCTTCAGCCGCTCCTATCTGAGATGCACGCAAAGCGACCAAACCTCTCTGTATGCACTTGTACAGTGTTCGAGCATGCTGACTTTGACTTATGGAATTAAGTCGAACACCTGCTGTCCTGTGTAAAACAGATCCGGCTGTAGAACAGCTCTGTCTTGGAGATAGTCTCACCGCCTTCCTATGGCCGCAAAGGACAGGCAGCTTTTCTGTGGTGGTTATGGCGAAAGAGGTTGTGTAGTAGACACGACTGAAGAAGCTATGACAGCACTTTCCTCTTTGGTCAAGCCCTCATATTCTTTTTCAATTTCAACTAGGAAAGGAAAATGAGGTTTGAGAGGGAAATGCTACCCCTCCAGTAAATTTATTGAAAGCTGGATGAATATTGAAAGAATGGCCCAAGCATGTGGGCGTACTCTAAGCATGCATGTGAAGGCTGAAATTTACGGAGGAGACAGAAGCTGATAGCTGATGAGTACTAGGATAAGATATGCTCCTCCCCGAGGACAAAATAATCCTCGGACAAAATGCCCCGGCAGTCGATATCCACCAGGATATTGTTCTTTCTTTACGATCAAAATATTTTAGGAAAGTAAAATTTTATAAATAGATTTAAAATATTTATTAGTTGATATTTTTGCGTAAAATTTGTTCCCTGGAATTTTGTCCCCGTGGTGGTGGTGGTGGTGGTGGGGCTAATTCTTATTCTTTTATTGTTTCATTTAAATCCACACTGTCACTTGTTTTCTATTATTAATATTACAAGAGATTTCACTAGAAAAATATAAAGTTATTCAAATTAGAATAATTTGCATATTTCAAAGGTATATTCCGAGTTAGGGAATATGCACCAATTGAACAAATAGATTCAAGTATTCAAGATTCATAAATGCGACATAAGAATGCCTGAATAACGTTTTAAAATTATACAAGAATTTGTCATTTCAATTGGATGTGCACCACGTATGATGCGCAATTTACAAATGATGACAGACACATTCCTTAACTATCAAATAATGTTTTACTTCAACTGCTAGTTCGGTCTAATTACTTAGATACTCCTCTGAGGGCTCATAGTATTTTCGCATTGTTAGTTTTAAGAGATTTTTCATGAAGCAGTGGAAATTTGGTAACTAAATGTAGAGCAGTTTGCTATGTTTATTGTCCCTGGACATATATGTATTTTTGTAATGTTATTATTAGTCCGAATATGCTTGATGCACGTTCGAACCGGGGAACTAGATAGCTACTCCTAAAATGCTAGCATCTAACAGTCTACGTAAATGGCTCTGCAAGCTGATCTAGGTGTATACACACCATTTGTCAACAAGCGAGATATATCCTCCAGGACAAAGCCCAGCAAATAGTTTGTTCCCCAATTTGAACATGTATCAAGCATATTCGGACTCACAATAGCATTATAATTTTACTTATCGCTACTTAGCTGACCCCCTCCGTAATATATATATTTTGTCGCAGCTATTGTGAAATGTTGTAATACAATGCTTGTGCTTCGTCCCAGGAAATGCCTAGCATAGTTATCCACACTCATTTCAAAAGTAGAGATGATTTGCTTATTGTGAGAAATATTTTTTATGAAGTTTCATTTTAATGTAGATTTGCGCATCCTGGCAAGGGACAACAGTATATATATATATATATATATATATATATATATAATTAATTGGTCCGTTGTAATAAGGTTCAATAGAGAGTACTCCAACTGGCGAGAGTAAAAATATTGTTTTATACGGTCACCTCACATGCATAAACCACACTACTAATAGTTTCACATACACGGAAACACAAGTACGTGCTGTAGGCGTGGACTATTCTACCGAACTAGGCAGTTTTAGTTGTGTATAAAATCCGAACAACCAAACGGTTCGTGTCGAAGATACCACTAAAGAGAACTGTGAATATGAAAGGACGGTAATTAAAAAAAGAGAACCAGGTGTATGATACTAGGAATGTGGATGGATGTAAAAAAAGAATATAATTTGTGCAATATAATATAAAATATGATAAAAAGTAATAAAAATGAATTAAGAAATATAAGAAAATAAGAAATGATACAAAAAAATTTTAAAGAGGTGTGTACAAATATGAAATACGCCAAAAGTTATAAAATATATGAAAATATCTGAAAAAGAATATATTAAAAAAATATGAAAAAGATATATGAACAAATATGAAAAATATAATAAATAAATATAAAATTTAAAAATATATGAATATAAAATAAATAATAAAACTGATAAAATATGAAATATGAAATATAAATATAAATCCTTTCATGACATTAAAAATATTGTAATTTCGTATTTTCTTAAGAAGATTTTAGTCCATGTTCTTGTATGAAAGTTTGTGAATGAATCAACAAGCAAAAAAATCTAAAGGGAGGTAATTGGCGATAGTCATTACTCAGGACGAGGGAGGTAATTGCTCTCAAACCCCATCTCAAAATACTGCGATATATATCAACTCACAACCCCAGAAACAATGGTGCAAAATCTACCAGTGCTCACTAGGGATCCAATAATGAGCAACATTCTGAAAACACAAATTTATCAAATGTAACACGCAACCTCACAAATGCAAAGATTTACACAACCATGAAATCAAATATTATACAATGTGGACTGCCAAGCTGTGGAACATGCCCCACCTTACTGGAATGCTCGGAATTCCAATTAAAACAAGGAAATAGGTTCACAACCAAGATCAACTTAACTTGTGCATCCGAGAATTTAATTTATGGTATAACTTGTTCAGGTTGTGGACACAACTATATGGGACAGACAAGTAAGTCATTTAGACGGAGAACCACACTACATAAGAAACAGATCCGTTTCCTAAGGTATAGACAGATACATTTGCGTGAAGACATAGAGACATGCAGGGAATCTCTACCCAAATTTCAGTTTTCCCCGTCTACCACTTAAAAGAAACAATTTCTGTACAATAATGTTTAAATAAAGAAAATTTATTTATCAAAAACATACAGAACACACCTAAATATGACCACATAACCAACATTGGTCTCAGTATATATTTCAGTTCATGATCACATATCCATCTCACTACTTTAGCATATGATTTTTGCATGTTTACTTATCACACCAACAAAATGAGAAGTTAACATTATTGTCCTTCTTTTATTATATATAATTTTTTTGCATTACAACTCACCACGTGGGGATAATCGAAATTCTCTTCCTCCCTTTTCTTACTATATATATATATATATATATATATAGTAAGAAAAGGGAGAAAGACAATTTCGATTATCCCCACGTGGTGAGTTGTAATGCAAAAAAATCAATATATTTACAGCCCATTTAGTTAGAAT
>NC_068992.1:35508766-35518852 GCF_001194135.2 Octopus bimaculoides | reverse complement strand
TATATATCATTGTATCGCACGTTTGATGTACGATATAATGGGAAAATAATAATGACCCCGCAAATCGTTCTACTCAAGATACTGGTAATAACCCTCGACAATACGCAACCCTCGGCTTTACGCTGCCCAAGACTCTCTGCGTATGTCCATTTACATTGTGCCACAGTCCATTAAGAGCCAACCGATAGAGGCGTTCTACTTCCGCACAGCACCTCTCCCTTTTGAGATTAGCTTTATTTATTTATTCCTTACTTTTATCAATTTTATTTCCTTGGTGAGAAACTGGCATATCTCTTTCTCTTGGTGTAAATTTCCATAATTTCTGTAGGTTTTCTTTTCCTGTTCAACCTGCGTGTCTGTTTTGCTTTCACTTCTGGTTCTGGGACCTCAAACATGTCATACAATATATCCATTGGATCCTCTCACCTATCTTGATTTTTGGTATATCTTTTCTTTAGTTAGTTAAAATGCCGTTTATGTTCATAATTTGGTCCTTTTACCATTACATCACATTACCCAGACGTTCAGTTATATTCCCTTGTTCCCAGTCCTATTTTCCGTTTGTGTATATTTTAAAATACACTTCATCACCTGTGTTAAAAAATTTCGTTCTACTTCCCGAATTTTCTATTTTCCGTTTCCTACTCAGCAACAATTTGTCAAACAGAGAACGAATCTTTCTGGTGTACATTAAATCTGCGAGCAACCTACCCGACTCTGCATTTGGATTCGGTGTTATGAAAAAATTTGTAAGAACTTTGTCATATTTCTATCTTCAAGGGTTTCCCGTCTGGTCTTTATTAAGGCTCTCTTGAATGTGTCGACGATTCTTTCAGCTAAACCATTTGACCTGGGATGGTATGGTGGAGTTAACACACGCTTCCTCTGGACCGACTTACCGAATCTTTCGAACTCCTACGCCGTGAATTGTGTGCCATTATCTGATACGATCGTATCTTGCACTCCATAACGAGCGAACAATTCTTCCAAGAAATCAATAGTCACATTTGTGGTTGGCCTTCAACATTTACACACTTCAGGCCATATGGAATAGCTATCCACCACAATGATATAATAGGAGCCATTTAATGGTCCTTGCGAAATCCACATGTAGTCTAGACCATGCTGAGTCCGTTTTTAGCCACAGCTCTATCTGCTTTAGGGGCGCATTTGCTGTCATAACGCATCCCCTGCATTGTTTAACCAGTCTCTCAATTTGCTTGTTCATATTCGGCCAATACACGTAACTCCTCATGAGGCTTTTCATCCGGGCAAACCCCGGATGTCCTACATGGAAAGCTTTTAATACTCTGATTTGCAGTACTTCAGGTATTACCACCTTTTGTGCATATAATAATACATCATCACATATTGAATAATGCTTTGAATAATGTATTTATATTATTTTTCGCGTTACTATCTAACAATATTTATTATCTTGTTCATGAACATATCTTTTTCCAATTTCAATTCAATTTCTTCCACCGTTACCGGCAAATCACGTACTGCATTGCACAAAATGTTTTTCACTTCCATTTCTAGCCACTGTGTCTTCAAAAGGTTCCTTATATTTTGGAATAAGCCTAGACCGCGTGTCCCATTTTCTTTGATGGCAAAAACTCCATCTGAAAATCATAGTTCAACAAGGTAGTCTCCCTATAAGCGGTTTGCTGAGTGCATGGGGATACCCTATTTCGAACCGAAATATACAGTAACGATCAGTTTGCAGTGTAAACTTCCTACTGTGTAGGAATTTATGGAATTTCTTTACTGCGACGTTTAATGATAAAACCTCCTTTTCGTTCTGGCTGTAGGTGTTTTTTTTTCTGCTACTAGGAGAACTTTTGATGCATGTGCAATAACTTTGATTTTACCATCATTAAATTTATGCAATATCACCGCTCTTACACCATTGGCATCCGATGCCACAATTATTTTCAGACTTGGGTCGAAATGAGTTAATGGTACCTCTGATGTTAGCCTCTTTTTTAATTCGTTGAATACTTTCTGACATTCGTTTTTCCAGTCGCATTTCGTGCCTTTCCATAACAAATTATTTCACGGAGCTCTTAGCTCATAATCTTACGTATGTGCAGCTGGTAATAACTTACCAGACCGAAAGATGCTTGTAATGTTGTGTTGTTAGTGGGAGCAGGCATATTTTTTTATCGCGTCGACCTTAGAATGGTTCGGTTTTCATTCGTTTTCATCGATTACCTGTCCCAAGTACTTTATTTTTGTTTAAAAAAATCGCATTTATTTTCACTTTAAATCCATAGTCGCTTATCCTTTGAAAACAAAATTTATATGTTCAACATACTGGTCCCTCGATTTACTTTTGATCAATATGTCATCCAAGCATGGGACCACAAACACACAATCTGCTAGCATAGTATCCATCACCTGCTGAAATATTGCTGGTGCGAACTTAACCCGAATGGCAGTCTTTCGAAACGGTACAGACCTTCATGAGTATTAACTGTTAATAGTTTAGCACATTTCTCATCTTCAAGTAATTGGAGGTAGGCCTCTGACAAGTCGAGCTTGGAAAAAAATTTTCCCACCGTTGCACTTAGCAAATATTTCTTCTAGATTTGGAAGCGGATAATTGTATCTTTTTAAACAATCATTAAGACTCGTTGAGAAGTCCGCACATACTCTTGTTTTGTTGTTTTTCTTTTTATATATACAGCAGGAGCCGCCCACTCTGAGTAGTCTCCTTTTTCAATTACCTCCATATCTTCCAATCTTTTTCATTCCTTCTCAACTTGATTTAACACCGCAAAAGGCACATTTCTATTCGGTTTGAACACCGGCACCGCATTTTCTTTCAACTCAAACTTTACTTAGATTTTTTTACACGTTCCGAGTTCCTTCGAGAACACAACAAGGTACATTTTCTTTAATTATGATTTCAATTTTTCCGATGCATTATCTGACACTTTCACCTAATTACATAATGTATTTCGTGGTCAAATTCTTCCATTAAAACTGTCCCGAACAGATTCATTGTATTTTTAGATACCATTATTTTACTTTTCCGCGTCATGTTTTTAAGTTTTATTTCTGGCAAAATTTCGCCCAACAATTGATCTCGTTCATCTGACACACCGTAAGCTATCCTAGTAGTTTTTTCTGTATACCGGCCTTCCTAACTTCATCTATGTTGCCGTATTAATTATCGATACGTCTGAACCGGCATTTTAGTCTGAAAACCATTTACTTCTACCGACACAAATTTTCGGTTTTGTATGGTATAATTTATTTTTGTTGAGTAGACTTCTGTTGGTTTTACATTTTTCTTTAACCAGTATTTCGACTGTCTATGCCCAACTTTACTGCACTTACAGCATGTTTTATGTTTAAAGGGGCAATCTTTCTTAAAATGCAGGTCTCCGCAACCATAACACGGTTTTGGATTTATATTGTTTCCTTTCTGTACTTTCTTTAAGCGTTTACTCTTTTGCTCTTTTGTTTCAGTCATTTGACTGCGGCCATGCTGGAGCACCGCCTTAGTCAATCCCAGGACTTATTCTTTGTAAGCCTAGTACTTATTCTATCGGTCTCTATTGCCGAACCGCTTAGTCACGGGGACGTAAACACACCAACATTGGTTGTCAAGCGATGTTGTTGGGACAAACAGACACACAAAAATGCACACACACACACACACACACACACACACACACACACACATATATATGACGGGCTTCTTTCAGTTTCTGTCTACCAAATCCACTCTCAAGGCTTTGGTCGGCCCGAAGTTATAGTAGAAAACACTTGCCCAGGGTGTACATTATTCTTCTTATTATTATTGTCTTCTCTTTTTCTTGTATCTTCTCGAAGGTTTATTATTTATTGGCATTTCTCAGCCACTTTCTGCAAGGCTAGTTTCACATCTTGATTCAACTTTGATAATATTCGTTTCCTAATTTCCGCATCTTCCGTTGCAACAAGCCCATTAACGAATATTAGGCACTTGAACATATCTGGCATTAATTCTTCCGGCTGAAACCTTTCACAAGCCTTATTAACAATACCGATATATATTACAAAGTCGTTGAACTCAATTTTTCTTTAAATTTAAACATTTTCATCGAATGTTAAACAGCGAACTTTTTTCTTTAAATATATTAGTCAAAATATTTATCATTTCATCAAAACACAATTCCGCGGGCTTTCTTGGCAAAATAAAGTAACAAACACTTTCGAGTTCCGGAAGGGCAAGTTTTCGCTAAAAGAGCCTTATCTTCCTTTCACTAGACCATCCCTTGCATTCCTGTCTGAATATGTCTACGCGGTAAAGGTAGTTCCTTCATCCGGTTTGTACTGAAATTCTTTGATGGACTTTGCAATATCGTCCGCTGAAAATCATTCTGTCGTATTTCTCGCCTGCAGTAACATCTCTGTTAACCTCTGTAGTTGCTGCTGTTGCTGCTCGTGTTGTTTTACGATTGCTTTCAGTAACTCTTCCATTTCAGTACTATTTGAAACTTCATCACCACTGTTGTATCGCACATTCAACGTACGATATAATGGGATAATAATAATGTCCTAGCAAATCGTTCTACTCAAGGTACTGGTAATAACCCTCGACAATACGCAACTCCCGGCTTTACACTGCTAATTCTAATTCTTTATTAGTCACGAGGCGTCAAACACAGAAAAGACGATACAAGGACAGGACAAGACCGTACAAGTGTGGACATAAATCATTAAGCGATGAATGAAAACGAGTAATGTACAAAAATGAGGATGGACGTCCTTGATTGTTTAGCTTCTGAGTTCTTGCTGCTTGAACGATGCTGGGCTCTTCCTTGGTACCGGAGAGGACAGCCGCCGCTACCCACTCCTCCTTGATTTCAGGTGGTATACTGCCAACCCTTATCCTAGATACTCTTTTACCTAAGTATGTTGGTAGGATCAGCCATTCTTCGTTTCTTATAAGTATAGTGGAGTTCTTTACTGCTTCTTCTGTGGAGGCAAATCTCACATCCACTGTACCGAATTTTCTTCCACGTGCATAAAAAGTTACTTCCTTTTTTATGCAGTCAAGACACCTTTCGATGTCCTCCTCCGTAGCCACTTTTATCTTAGTTTCCTTCAGGTTGAGGGTCCTGTACATAATTTTTCATTTTTCTACTTCTGCCAAAAGCTCTTCTGGAGGGGTCAGCTTTACTTTGTCCCCCTCCTTTTCTGCATACTTCTTGCATTTCCGTAGCTTCTCGAGAGATATCACTACCTCTCTCAATTCGAACTGCGTTTCATTCTTTTTTCTCGCTACTGGTGCGTAGCTTCCGTTTTCTTCTTTACGCCTGCACTAGGCATCTCTGCCTCCATCCCACGCGGGGGTGAAGGTTGAGAAGAACAACAAAACCACAAGCTTGCTTAACAAGCTATGTGTTTCAAAATACCTAAAAAAATTCAACAAAGTAGTTACAATTTTAACAATCAACAGTTCAAATATTCACTAACCTTGGCCGAAGCCGACAATCAAAAAATTCGCACGTTATTCCAAAGACTCGGCTTTACACTTAATTCTTAATCCTTTATAAGGCACAAAGGCCCGTAATAAAGAATGGACGGTACAAGGACAGACAGAACAATACAAGTGGGGACAAAAACATGAAATGGATGAAAGGTGAAATTATATAAAATATGAAGATGAAATGGCCACTCGGACCCCAATGTCGGTTGGTTATGTTTAACTGTTTTCAATTTTTTATCAAATTTTCTTCATTAAAAATTTTACTTACTGTATTTACTAGCTCAGATACTGTATTTTGTCTTTGCTAGATAGACGTGTTTTTTCGGCTGCGAAGGTATTTTATTTTGTGAAGTCGTATTATTGGACTCTTCCACGTTATTTGTTGTTGTAAACAATTTTAACGGTGCAGTTGCAATTTTATAGAGTTTTCCCCTTCTCGAAGGGAGAAACCTATAATGATAGCGAAGTTATTTTTTGATTTATCTGATACTTGTGTTTCCTCGTCTGACGAAGAAGAAATGATTGCTGAGGCAATGGAAAGTAATAATAACCGAACCCGAAGTAAATACCGAACTAATAGTTGTTAAAAAAGTAACAATTTTGCTGCAGCCGCCAGCGTGAGTGAAAGATACATTTCTAAGGAAATTAAAAAAAAAAACTGGACAAATACTGGAGAATACTTCGAAAAGAGGGTTTCGACGTTAGAATAAAGCTACCCAGCGAAGTAACGCTTACCACCCAGAAGAGGACTGTGTTCTACAAGGCATATAATGTAAAGAACAAAAAGAATTGAGATTGCTTCAAAGGAAGCCATAGAAAAGTGCCTTCAGCCCATCAGGAAGGATATAACTTACATCACTCGAGGCAAAAATTTGCCTGTGTGGAAGTGAGATTTCCATCGGAGGAGTTAGCCAGGCAACACTCAACCGCCCCGCTCAAATTTGTTGAACTAGTGCTCCTACTGACATACATTGGGAGGCATAATTCCTAGGTAAAGGTAGAAGACATTCCGCCGGAGATTGATGTTGGCTGTCTCACGGCAGCTATTGCACTGGACTTAGAGGATAAAATAACCATCCTCTAGGCCAAACAATACCTGCAACAAAATTAGCAGGGCCAACGACTCGAAATACTGATTCAAGCGGCCCCTGCAGATTTAGAAAAGTTACCAGAGTCCATTTTAATCGGGTAAGACATTAGCCTAGGGATCATGGTGGAGGATCGAAGGCCGGGATGTTACAAGTGTGGCCAAAAAGGCTACATAAGATCGGAATGTCCTCCACCATCGAAACCCACTAACAAACCAACAACGTTAGAATATTTACTAGAGAAAGAAAGCCAGCCACCAAAAGAAATCCAACCGCCCAAAGAAGCGATAAAAAGAACGGCAGAAGAGACGGGAACGCAACTACCACCCATAGAAGACATGGAGTAGAATACGGACACCCGAAAAAAGAGAAGCAGAAAAGTAAGAGTCCCCTCCGCACTCCCTCTGACACAAGCATTCGCACCACCTCAAGTAAAACCACAAACACACAAACCCGCCAAATTCCCCAACCACCGATCCCCAACAATGCATTAACATTACCTCTATAAACACCAAAAATGAAAATCTCACACAAGTTATACAAAACTTTCCAGCTGCTTCTTCGTTCCGTGCACCCGAGAACCTATCTATCCCATCCCACATACAATTCATTCAAATTGACTCAACAGGCTATGCAGCCTTAAGAAAGACTTTCAAAGAGGACGTTGGTCCTTTCTAAAAACTTTTCATTTCATTTTTATCAACCATTCATAAAGGCCCCAAGTCATGGCGCAAGGAAAAACGGAGGAGGAGGGATGACCATTCTTCCTCTTTGGAAGGTAAGACTGCTTCATATTCTCGCTCAACGTAGATTGCATAAATGTGCCTGGGTTCAGATTGGAAGCAAAGCTGCCTCCTTGACGACCTCAAGTTGCTTAGTTTGGAATTAGTACTTACTACCGAAACCAAACAGACTTTTTCTCTTCTAAACGGTTAGCAGAAATTTATTTTTCCAAGCCAACCTGGGAGTGGAAGAGGAGTTGCAGTCCTACTCAGGAAAAATCTGTGTTTAGAGCTAAGAACTGTTTTTGTAGACCCGGAGGGCAGGTTGGTCGTCTTAGATGTGACGCACAACAGTGGGTTTATTACCGAAAAACTGATGTCGCATCTGAGAAGTGTACAACTGTTAACCGAGTCTATAATTAAGATTGTTCCGCCGCCTTCCTTCATTAGGGAAGAGCAGGCTCATTTCCTCTGCGTAGTAGCTACCGCGAAGGAGGTAGTGTGGAAGACGAGAGTAAAAGGGATCGTGACAGGCACTTTCATCTCTAGCCTTGGGTTGGTGAGCCTTTTCCTTTTCCATATGAAAAGGAAAATAAGGATGGAGAGGAGATAACTGTCGCACAGAATATTTCGGAAATGATGGACGACTGTAGCAAGAGTGTTGAGAGTAAATGAGCCTGATTAAAGAGTCTACCAAAGGATTCAGTGTTGAAATGTGGTTTGTGGGGTCGGCCACATGCCTGACTTCATTGATTTTTTTTTTTTTTATTCATTTTTAATTCTCATCCGAATTTTATATACATTTATCATCGATTATATATTCTATTCGTGCCCCGACCCTTTGTTTCTCCTTGTATCGTCCACTCTATATTTCGACCTTTATGGTTAATATACAGTAGTATGTCTTTGTAATCCACAACCGGAGGTTGTAACAACAAATTTCTCGATCCCCACTCTCGGGTGGTTGCATTTAACTGTTTCTGCTTTTGGAGTTTTTTTACATCGAATTGTCATCATTAAAAATTTTACTTACTGTATTTACTAGTTCAGGTACTGTATTATGATTTTGTAATCCACAATCGGAGGTAGGGCTTTATAGTCTACCTCCTCTCCCAACGGGTCAATTAGTGAACCAAATATTTCTTTTAATTTTGTGTATTTTTCTCTGTCGACTAATATGCATTTGGTGTATTCCGATTTCGCCTCAGCCGGTAATCTCACTCTTATTACCGACTTAATGCTGGTAATCATGCGTTGGATTGCCGTGCTTTTGGCGTATGCCTTGTGTTTTCGGGGGATTTTGTGGGTCTGTGTATTTTGTCTGTCTACATTTGGGTCTGGAGCTAACCGGGCTGGTATCACTATTTTTTGGTGTTTCTACTTGTGGTGTATGCTGTGTAAGTATGTCTAGTCTGTTAAATATTTGTGTCAATTTCAGTGTTAATGCTTTTCTTTATCTTTTTAGTAGATTTCGGGGGTGACCCTGTAGCCACATTTCTCTTTTTTTTTTTTTGGAACTTCAATGAATCCTTCTTCATCTGTATCTTCCGTATTTTCATCCATGCTTGGGGCTGTTATCTCTGCATTTCTCTCTGGCTCACGTTGGATTTCACTTATTTAGCTCGGAGTATTTTGCTTTCATGTGCTCCTTCACACCACAGTGATAGGAGGTGGGTGGACGACCCTCCACTACCACTCTTAATTTCTTATCTTCCGGCAGTAGTAATTTCTTCCGTTATTACATCCAATTCTTGGCTGGCTTGGGTCACCATTTCCAGTCCATAACCCCTCAATTCAGCTTCTTAGATCTTGTTACTTGCAATATTTTTATTTCTTCTGTTTCATAAGTTATGGCTACCACTAATCATGCTTCCTTTAATTCTTGCGACACCTTGCCAACGCTGATTTTCGCGACTCTTTTACCGCAGTAGGTTGGCAGGAGCACCCATTCTTGTGATCTCAGAGGTAGAGTGGAGTGATTGGTTGCCTCTTCTTCTGTAGTAAACCTCACCTCCACCGTGCCGTACTTTCTTCCTCCAGTGGTTACACTTTTCACATTTTCTAGGCACTTTTCAATAGCCTCCTCTGTCGCTATCTGATTTTTTGGGGGGATATGAACAGCGTTCTGTATACCACTGTCCTTTTTCTCGTACTATTGGCCACTTCCTCTGGCGGGATCAGTCGCAGGCTTTCCACTTCCTTGTGGAGCAGCTCCCTGTGACTTCCAATCTTTTTGAGGTCTATTGTTACTACTCACACTTCCAATGTGTTTGCAAAGTTGGTCGCTCGACTACTGACCGTCGACGCATAATCACCGACGTGTTCTGGCGAACATTCCATTTCAAAATTCTTTTCCTCCAAGTGGGGAAAAGAACGTCAATCAAAAAACAAGCCCGTAGGTGAAACCGCAATAATAATGTACCTCTCAGGTTTACTCTGCATAAGACTCTCTGCGTATGGCCATTTATATTGTAGCACAGTCCATTAGGAGCCAACCAATGGGGGTGTTCTACAAAACAATATATATATATAACTTCCGGTCAGCCATTGTTATGATCGGCCATTATTATGATTGACCGTTGACTGAACACTATTCAATTTTTTTTCTCCGTGCTTTTCTCCTTGTCTCCGTATTCTTTCTGTTGAAGAGCGTAGCTCGAAACGTCAAAGACTTTCCGTATTCCCGAGCGTCATACTAATATATCCTTTTGTTATTTACACCACCTGTCCTCGTCTGTTGTTATTATTTGTATATTCTCCCATATATATATATATATATATATATATA
>NC_068992.1:35506005-35508178 GCF_001194135.2 Octopus bimaculoides | reverse complement strand
ATATATATATATATATATATATATATATATATATATATACGTGCGTGTGTGTGTGTGTGTGTGTGTGTGTGTGTATCTGTAAATGGAGAGAAAGAACCGATAGAGTTTCCGAAAATACTGGTTTTTACCACGCTTGGCGCTAGATCATCAGTATATCTTTTTTCTTTGTGTTACTTATGTTTAAATCAAGTCCTTGTATTAACATTATAACACAGTGCTAGTTATTTAGCAGATGGTGTGCAATATTTTGCCAATCCCCGATAAAGTCAGCGAAGAGGTTTAATCCTGTATTCTGAGATTACATGATACGAACGACTTCTATGTTGCTCTGGATCATGTTAGAAGCTTTGGATTTGCAGATCATCGGAAAATATTCTGTAGGCATTAAATTTAGGACCTTTTCGCAATCATTCCAAATCTTTGTTGATATCAAATACGCTTGCCTTTCATTCGTGGACGATGTAGTAAAGTGTCAGCATCATATTAAGGTTGGTTTAATCGAATGATAGTGTTGTCTCCGGGGATTCTTCAAGTGAGAAAGTACAACGGAGAATCTTGAACGAAACTTCGTAGTGCAGCGACACCGGATTTTATTATTTCTGAAAGATATGTGGGGTTAAGTATAAGTTGTATACAAAGTAAAAATAAATAATGTTAGATCTATTGTAAACATTGCAATAAAAGATTCCAAAAACTTCATCGGAATACAAATCTAGAACATATGCTAAAATGTAGCGTATTTGTAAATGTTTAACAAAGTTTCAAACATGTTGTATTATTAAAACTAAAATATAAATCACCTGAAGCGTTTATTCCTAGTTTTCCACAATGTGCTATTTCCGTTATTACTGTTAAATTATAAATACGTTAAACGTTGATCGCAAGAGATATAAACAACAAAAATAATAGTGTTTCTGTACCTGCTTATTCTACTGAGGTTATGGGCGTTTCTTGCATTTAAGCTTTTCCTTTTTTATTTTATCTTATTTTTTTTATCATATTATCAGGATGAAAGTATCTAACAAATTCAAGAGAACTGTAAAGTTTTTCGAAAAAAGAATTTGGTCATTATTTACCGTGATTTATTAAGCAATCATTTCAGTACTGTTTTTTTTTTTAGGTATTCCTTATTGTTTTAGCTCTATGTTAACACAAAGTTTGTTATGTTTGATTTCAGGGGATATAAAGAAATATCTTCCAGATTGACCTCACACAGGCCAAAAATATTTAAGCAACCAAAGAGCCGCATCTCACATACAAATGAATGCCTACTGTATCATTCCATTTCAAAGTATCATAAAAGCATAACTCATATCTATCACCCCCTCAAGAAAGAAAGATATATTACATAAACAATTGATAAATTTCGCTCCATAAATGCTTATTGATTCAATGTTGTTTTTCATAATATAAGAAACAGTGAGAAAGCAAAGCATATCCCTTCAATGAGTGTAAAGTATCGTGTAACGACATACAAATCACTCATATGTATCGATATTTATTTACATTTTATATTTATTCTCTGCTTTCACTCGAATTTCTTTCTTTACTTCGTTTCTCTCCATTGTCAGCAGAGATGATTGATAGGGATGATAGTATTGCAAGTATATTAAAAAATACAAATAAAGAAGTGCTTCTCCATTATCAATGCAAAGTAAGTCAACAACATTCTTGCTGACCAAGACATACCATGTTTGATATATTCTCTAATCTATGCAATTCAAGATCTTGCATTGCTATAATATTTAATCTCCAGAGGTATAAAGATATTCGTTTCAAATATTCCACCCGCCTCTGTCCCTCTTGTCAAATATTTACTGTGAATTTATAAATAACATGTCAGATATTAACACCCTTGGAATATAATGAATTATATGTACTTAACTACAGATTTTGTGAATACATATATGCATATTTTATACATAAATACGGTACATTGACAGAAATATTCACGCATAGAGAATCATAGGTATAGTTACGTATATGGATGGACAAATACCTCTATATATACATTCTCCAATCGAACACACACTCACACACACACACACACACACACGCACACACACACACTCACACACACACATATGTGTATATATATATATATACAAGCAGAGAGAGAGAGAGAGGAGAGATACATACATATATTTATAAGCATGTTAGGTATGTATATATA
>NC_068992.1:35503481-35505963 GCF_001194135.2 Octopus bimaculoides | reverse complement strand
TATATATATATATATATATATATATATATATATATGTATATGTATATATATATATATATATATATATATATAATGGGCAAGTATTTTTGCGTATCTATGTTATTTTGGCGATACACACACATATCTAGGAGCATATCTATTCGTATCTATTCATATGTGTGAGTGTGTGTGTGTGTACTTATGTATATATACACAGTTAGACGCATATAATCGTGCCCTACAAAGTATATTCCGTCTCTCTCTTGAAATTGTCATGCACTACTGTGTGATTAGGTGAGTTATAGAAAGGAGATTGGTAGAAATAGAGATACATATTTATATGAAGATGAGAGATAACTACACTGGTTGTTGAATTTTTACTTTGTCTTAATGACAAAGAAAGAAGGTGATAATCTATCTTTCACTTGTTTCAGACTGCGGCCATGCTGGGGCACCACCTTGAAGAATTTTTAGTTGAATGAATCGACCATATTACTCAAGTTTCTTTTAAATCTGGTAATTATTCTATCAGGTTCTTTTGCTGAACCGGTAAGTTGGTGGGAGGGTTGTGGGTAAACTCATCAGCACCGATTGTCAAACAGTGGTGGAAAACAAACATAGACACAAAGACACACACATAGATATACATATATATACATACATACATACATACATACACACACACACACACACACACACACACACACACACACATATATATATATACAACGGGCTTCCTTTTCAGTCTTTGTCTACCACATTCACTCACATGTCTTTGCTCGGCCCGTGGCTATAGTAGAAGTCACTCGCTCAAGACGCCACGCAGTGGGATTGAGCCCAGAAACATGTAGTCGGAAAACAAGCTTCTTTATTTCATTAAATTGGCTATAATGGCCTTACATAGAGAAAGAAGGAAGCTGCGGACTGGACACAGACATAATGTTATTTGAGATGAAAAGTAAAAATGATGATTAATGGAGGAAACAGACAACGCCCGGTGCATTACTTACCATACATGAGGCAATAAACCTCTTACAATTGTTGAAGAATACCAAAGGATTTTAAATTTACGACAGGACACGGAAAATATTGAAATAGATTATTCAAATATACATGCGTGTCGACCTGTTACAGATAAGAAAAAAGAAACAGTCAAGACCCAGACCATGCTATGAGTGTGGAGAAATATATTTTTAAAAAAACTGTCCTTTTTAAAATCGAAAATGTTTTAGATGTGGAAAAATTGGACATAAGAATTGACATTGTTAGGTGAAACAAAAAGTCGAACAAAAAAAAAATCGAGTGAAAAGTATTGTCAACACAAATACAAAGCGAAGCACAAAAAAGAAAATTTATCTCCATAAAAATGAATAATGTGAATATGAGAATACAGTTGGACACAGGTAGTAATATCATGATAATTAACGATGATATGTGGAGAAAAATAGGAAAGCCTACATTGAAAAAACTTTGAAAATTGTGCGAGGTATTTCAGGGAAACAACTGCGATTTTTGAGCGAAATTATAAGTGAGGAGACATTTCGTGGAAAAACTTTCAAAGCCAAAGTTTTTGTATTAAAGAATACGACAAACCTATTTGGCACAGACTGGATGCAACTATGTAATTTATGGGACCTCCACATAAATATTTTTTGTAATAATATAAATAGTTCCTAGACCGGTTCCAATAAGGCGTCAGAGGTTTTAAAAAAGAAATTAAAAAAAGATTTTTCCTGATGTTTTTCGGAAGAATTAGGTCGGTGCACCAAGAAAATAGTAAAATTTCAAGTGGAAGAAAACGCTGTACCGGTATTTAAACCAAAACGAGCTGTACTTTTCGCAGCGTTGAATCAAGTCAACGAGGAATTGGATAGACTTGAAAAGCTTGCAGTTATAGAAAAAAAAATGTTTATCTAAAGAAAAAATAATAGAACACGAGTATGCGCTGATATTTCCAGAGGAAATTTTGCTCTGATATTTCCAGAGGAATTTGAAACCAGCTGTTTAATCCATAAATGTAACTCCCAAAAATATGTTGAATGCCTATTTTTCGTTTGTCTACACACACACACACACACACACACACACACACACACACACACACACACACACACACACACACACATGTACTTTATTAAAAAAGCAGCAAAAATATCACAACAAATTGTTACTCAGTGTCTCACGTTCCCGTTTGTCGGACAGTTTTGTTTAGATTCTAAACAAAACTGTCCGACGAACGGGAACATTAAACATTGAGCAATAGTTTTTGTGCTATTTCTGCTGCTTTTTGATAAAGGATATTACTCTACCTCTGGTATTCGAGTACTATTTTTCCACCTTGTTTCGCATTTATGTGCTTACTCTGGTATATATATATATGCACTGTCTCCAAGTAAGTATTATCTTAATAATTTCTACTGCGCACTCTACTACTATTACTATCACTTCCCTATCTCTCTCTCTCCATCTCTTGTTCTTCATCCTTTCTGGTTTTCTCTTTCAA